>NW_024115563.1:0-8095 GCF_003073215.2 Triticum urartu
GTGTGGGTGGGGGGGTATGCCTTCTCCTTGAAGGAATTGCCATGCTAATTCAAGAAATTACCACCCTCCTACAACTAATTTTGTCATGGAAATCAAAAAGAAAAACAAGAACGGAAGGGAATTAGAAGCATCTTGTTGCCGCTTTATAGGAGAAACTCCAGAGGTGAGACTCAAACTCGGGCTGGTCACATCCCATCGGTGTTATCTACCAGTTGGCCCCGGCTCAGTACTCAATTGTCATGGAAATCATTCGCAATTGCCACCCCACCAGCAGAAGTTCGCCAGCCAAGAGGGTCTAAATTTTTTGACATATACTGTACATTATAACATTTATTACTTTATTTAATTTGACCCTAAATATGAAAGGGGTCTAGTAAACCCAGATGGAGGGAGTCAAAGCAAGCGTCTCCCAGTAAGACCAACGCACCTAAAGCAACAACTGTTCGGGCCAACGAAGCAGCAGCTCGGGAATAGCAATCACATCAACTAGCAGCCTAGCAGACATAAGCCAAGATTGGCACATAGTATTCCTGCCTAGTTGCTCTTCTTCGTTTAATAATAAATACTGACTACTGTAATGTTCGCCGACATGCCAGACTCCCAAACGAACTACCAGATGACACGAAGCACAGCATATAAAGAACCTCAGCACCCCCATCTTAGAGAAGATCCTATAGTAGCAGCGCTACATGACATACTCCACTCAGTCTCAGAAGCATTCTTCGATAACCCTTCGCTCAACAAACATAGACTCAAGGTGTACTAACACATATGGACAGAATCACTACTGCTTGTAGGCTTCTGAAAAATTTCCATCACGACTAGCTTCACTTATGCCCTCGGAAGTACATGTATACTTTCTGTGACCACCAAAGAACAAAGAACAGAAAATGATATTAGTATTGTATTCTACTCCCTCCGTCCCTAATTAGTTGTCTTAGATTTGTCTAGATACAGATGTATCTAGATATCCGTATCTAGACAAATCTAAGACAACTAATTTGGGAGGGGGGTAATAGAATAATGCATCTGAACAAGGGCCATGATAACACAGACCAAACACAAATAAAGTGGTGCTCACAATCAAATTGCTTCTTATGCAATAGATGCATCAATTAGCATCACTTATGGGTTATGACCTATGGATTAAAATATCGGTGTTTCATTTGTTTGCATGCCCATCCAGAATGATGCCCAAACAAAAAGTAGGAACTCACGGGAGCCAGCCCCCCTGACGTTTTCACTGGACGCCCACCTAGGGGTCTGTGTGTCCAGATGTATTTGTCCTAGTGCGTTCCCATGCTACAACAAATGCTAAGTTCTACAACATCTTTACCAGACAGCCACCTAGGGGCTAACACATAATTTGATTTGCAAGTTGTACAACAAATTTTACAAGTATAATAATTTTCATATTCGCAAAAAAGAAGGTATAATAATTTTCCGTGCAAAATTTATGCCGATTATTTCTCAACTATGCAGAGGCACAACTATAAGCATACTTGTGTCTTGGTGAAGTTTACTGGGTTTAAAACAAAAGGTGGTAAATAGTTACGCAACATATTAAAGAAAAAAAAAACTGCATTCAGTTGCTGTGAACTAAATACATATAATAATCCATAAAAAGGTGAAATATAAGGAACACCTACTAGTCCCTGCATTCCGTGCCCTAGATATGACCAGTATGTGAACATATGAAGAAAATACATAAGAACAGGCAAAAAGGCAAACCAACAGAAGGCCAGGGCAAGTTAATTAAGAAATTGTCTCTGACCTGAAGAACCCCGATGCTCAGCAATGTCTCCAAGCAAAATAGTGCAAACCCCACGAAGTAAAAGATCTACAGGAGTAAATAATTGATAGTTAATGCCCTACAAGTTGATACTTGGAGAAATCTGCTTCAAAGTGCTTGACATATTCAAGAGATTGCAGACAAAACAGTCCCAAACAAGTTGGGGTAGGCAACAGGGAACAACATTCTCACCCCAATTATCACATGCTCAGAGAAAGTGTCGATCGCAGCCAATATGCCCCTGGAGAGAAAAGGAGACAGCTTAGCATTATAATTAAGAAGAATGTTCCGTACATCCAATAGTGAGTACCTATGATGAAGGGGTGGGTCTTAAGCTAAAAAAATAACAGGCGTCCACTCAATAGTCAATGGTACTCAATTTCAGTCGGTTACATACAGCCGGGTTGATAAAATTTAGAATGATATATATTCATCATATACTTGAGATATTCAACTGTCAGTCGGTCAGTCCAGAACACTGGCACTAGATCATGCTAGAAGATCATACGCAAACAATTTATTACAGATCTTGTAGGAACATAGTGAAACAAGCAATTCAGCTGTGTCAATACTATGGAAGCCACAAAATAGTGAAACCACATATACCACAATTATTTATACAAATTTGACTTTTGTTAACTGTTAACGTCCTGTTCGTTTCAATAAAACTGCTCTCAGTGACCAGTTGTTCTGAATAGTAACACTGGTGCAATGGAACAATGGAATTTTACAACGGTAGTTACGATGTTGACTGAATAAAAGTAGTGGTAGCTTACGTTAATGATTTCCCTTGGAATACGATTGGCGGAGCAATGGCAGCAATTATGCAAAAACCAATGTGGATCTGCACCAAACAACAACAAGACAAAAAAATGTGGTCATGTGATAAGTAATAAATTATTACAGAAGTTAAAATGTCAAAAGTTAAAAAAGCTTTGCAGGCAAATCTTACCAGGTAACACAGGAAAAACCATCCAAAACTGAATGCACTGTTAGTTCTGTTCAAAGAAGTAAGATAACATATCAGATGCTTCCACACATCACAATGCACAGTTCAGTTTTTCTCTTAAATTGTTAAGCATTTGGACTGAAATTGCAGTCACTTTTAAAATCTATCAAACTATAATAGAAGGACTATACCCATCAATTGACCACTGATACATGAAATGGAAACAATTAGTAGTAGCTACTGCAGGTCCACCAGAATATTTTTGCAACCTCCATAGCTATCGCATGCATCATGAATGGTGTAGATAAGAAAGTATTCATGCAAAATATGCAGATGTTCTGAACTCACAGAAACTGCTCTTTAATAGTTTCGGTAGATGGAAACAATGACTAGTAAATATTGCAGGTCTGCATAGAGCTTTTAAGCAAAAGAAATACAGTCTTTCTGAAATGCATAGGTGGAAAGCACTAAAATAAATAATAAATTCACTCGCAATGTCCTTTTCCATTGATAAGTGGAAGTGTTAAAATGGTACTATGATAGCATACCTCATTGCACGATAGAGGGGTCTATACCACATCAAGTAAGAAAGGGGAATTCCAAGCAAAGCATAGATTGTAGCAAGGAAGAACAGCTTTGAATCTGCAAGCATAAACAATCCAACCATTCAGCATCAGAAATTGTACAAGAACACCCAGGCATTCATAGGTAGTGATGAAAGCCCGCCCACCTCCCTCCTTGATCCAGCAGACTATGACAGCAATAAAGTTCCAGGAGAGGCAGAGCACAATTCCTGTAAATTATTAAAACAACACAAAACGGAAACTATCATGACCCTCTGAAATGAACCATATTTACAACCTATAATGCCATAATTGCATAATTCTACTGCCAAACTAGTGATACAAAAGAAATGCACAACCAGCAGTCAACAAATACGTACCAAGCCAGCTTGCGAACGCCAGATACTGTAGCTTCTGCACGTTGGCAGGTATCTCATTGGCGATGTCATGGTGGATAATCGGGAAAAAAGGCGGCCAATTCTTCTCCTCCATGGGCACTCCAGCTGCATCAAAGAAAGAAAAGGAAAGCAGAAATAAGCACACTACTGGTAACACAACTCATAACTGAAACACAATTGACACCAGCAACGAGATAGTGGGCTAGTGGCTCACCATTCTTCAGTGATTCCTCCCTCCTTTTGATATCCTGGAGCCACAGAACAAACGCCGTGAGACACCACACAACCTAATCAACTAAAGTTTAATAAGGGCAAAGAGGAGAGTAAACCCCACCGCCTCACGGCGCCTCAGATCTGATTCCCACGACGAGAGCTCCCTCGCCTTGCCATTCGAGTCCTGCGCGGCGCACCAGAACCATCAGATTCGTACAGCCGAACGCCGAGTGAACGAAAACTAAAAAGGATAAGTAGCGCGTGAAGCGACTTACGCCCATGTTGCCGAGCGGCACGTCGACGGTGGCGTCGCCCCTGCTGCCGCCGCCGCCGAAGCCGACGGGCTCGGTGGGCCGGAAGCCGTGCTGCTGCTTCCCGCCGCGGCCTCCTCCATTCTGCAGCGCGACAGAAACAGCACGCGGGAGTTCAGATCTGCCGAACCACTACCCCGCCGTAGGCAGCGAGGGTTTTTCCGCAAAACGAGGGGGCGATAGATGAGCGGATAGAGGGGAGAGGGGAGGCTGGCTCACCGAGAAGGGGTTCTCGTCGCCGGCGGTGCCCTCGTCGAAGGGGTTGGGGTCGTGATGCATGCCAGGCTCGCCGCTGGGTCGCTCGGCGTCGCCGCGCGGTGAGGGGGAGACGGGGAAAGCGGCGGTGGTGGACGCGGGTCGCTTCCAGTCCAAGCAGTCCGTTCCCTTTTTGGTGCTGCTTTTCACGTGACCTCTCTGGGTGGAGTGCGACGCGACTGGCCTGGCGTGGGTTCGGGCCGATGCGCACACACGGGTCGTCGTCGTCGTCGCAGCTGCGCACCACCTGCAAGTAAGCCCATTCTAAGCCCCCTGGTTTTTTTTTGAGTGCTTTCTAAGCCCCCTGGTGATCAGTCCGTTTAGAGAATTGGCCCGTAAATCCTGTTATAGAGATCGGCCGGCCCACGCGCGAGGCAGGCCACGGCCTCTTTTTTTTGTTTTTTTGTTTTCTGTTCACATTTTTTGCTTTATTTTTGTACTTTTTTATACTTTAAATATATATATATATATCTGTGTGTGTATGTATATATTACAAAAACACTCTATAAAACACATTTTAAAAATGTTAAAAAAGTATTTAAAAATGTTGCACGAGTATTTGAAAAATGTTGAACAAGTTCTTGAAAATGTTGAATCTTTTCTTTACCTAATAATAAAACATCTATTGCTTCTGCCTGCTCACCGTCGCGGCGTTTTTGCATAAACCCCTGTTTTGTAGTAATTGAACTCGCAATCCTTTTTTAAGTGGGTAACCAAGAGAACGTTTTGGTTTTACAAATAGGACCCTATGTTTTCATCTATTCAACCCGTGGTCTACAGAACGACGGTGGCGACTGAAGCTTGCAGCGAACGGATCCGTGCGCGGCAGGGGCTGGGGAGGATTCGGAGGCTGGCGGTGAGGACGGGGGGACGACGAGGAAGGCCGGCCGGAGGCGGCTTCCCGGGCGAATTCATGGCATCCGGGGCTCCTGTCAGAAAGGAGACAAGGAGATGGGGGAGGATAATAAAACTAGGAAAAGGAGGGGCGACGCAACGAGAGGAGGTCGGACGAGGCGGCGGCTTGCTGTAGCAGATGGCAGCAGGAGGTGCGGCAGCGCGGTGTAGGATGCAGCCACGGCGGTGCTATCCACGAGCGTCATGGGAATGGAGGCAAGCGGCTCGGACATGGTGGGCGATGCAACATGAGAGGAGGAGCACAAAGGTGAGCGCGAGGAAGAGCGAGGCTGAGGGCGGCGCCTCCCTGACGACGCGAGGTGGGAGAGAGCGAGGGGATCGGTCCATTTTTTGTGAGGCAGGGGATCGGTCTGGTAGCTAGGTTAAGGGCTGGGCCTTAGGCCAAATGGGCCAGGCGGTTTAGTTGCTGCTCTCTCTCTCCCCCTCTCCCTCTCTCTCCTAACTCTCTTATCTTTTTTCTGGATCACTCAAAACAAAATCCTATATTTTTCTATTTATTAAATATAAGTAGAGAATCATTAAAAAAGAGGGTTAGGAATGATCTATCAGGAAGGTACTATTTTCCTGGACTTGAAAAAATGCGCTTGTTCCAAGAAAATTAGAAATGGGCAATGCAAGGTTTAAATTCAAACTCATTTGATTTTTTTGGAGGTTGGTAAATTGATAAAAGAATTAATGGTAAAGTTTGGGGAGCAAAATTGAAGTAAAAAAGGCATGGTATTTCTCTAAAGGCTCAAAAAGGCATTTGGAAAAGCAATTGTATAAAATAGAAGTAAGGCCCAAATGATTTTCTGAAAATGTTCATAGTTTTTAATTTGGTGTGAGTATTTAATGGCATGATGGAATGCAAATGCCAAAAATAATATAAGATAATCATTATAAAATATGCAAGTTAGATGAAGGTGTGGAATTTATCGGCTAAAAGATCAAAAATAATATAAGGGTTGAACCATAGGCAGGCGACATGTCGTGCTACCACGGAGAAGCCCGTCTCTGGCACCCGTCACCGACTCATGAGGAGGACTCAAAGTCTGGCATAAAGTAGGGCATTGTCCTCAGTGCTCCTCCAATAATGTTGGATCCGCATGTCCTAGAATCTCACCACTCGACTTAGTCAAGGCCGAGATTCACGTTGCTTGAATGAAGTATGATTTTCGTAACCATGCACGGTTCTATCTAGTCTGGTTTCACAATTTTAGGTCATGGAACAAACCATGTTGGGATGGATAAAGGTGAGGTGTATGATTCATCAATATAGGTCAAGTAGGGTCTATCAATCGCTTGAGATCTCTACCATGTCTACGCAAGCCTTATGTGATTTGTTCTCCCATTGCAATGCACGGACATATTCTCCTAGTACATTTGTATTCGTCCGTCGTGGAATTGCCCCTAGAGTTCGCATGAATTACCCCCTATGCCACCGGTAAGTGGAACCAAAATAAGACTTGACTTGGATTACAAATAAAAACACATATATCAGGAAGACAAAAATAATGCTCTTATGCATATGCTATTGTTAATTAATAAAACATACTTTGCTATTTTCATCGTAATGCAAATATTTGTTGGGCATCACCGAGGAGGAACGGCAACAAAAGCGTAAAGAGATACCTGCAACTAGATAGATATTTTTATTGTCTATAAATTGGAAACACCTTGAATACACTTCAAAAATCATCACATCTTTATTTTTTGCGCAATATCATTTACAATGTTGTTTTTAGTGTGGCATCATCCAAGATTTCAAGAGATTTACTAATGTCTCGAGAGTGTGTATGAGAGGAATTTTGTTATCCCATTGAAACGCACGGGCATGTTTGCTAGTAAGTACTAAAAAATATTGAACAAGCATTTCAAAAATGTTGAACAAGTGTTCGGACAATGTTGAACGTGTATACAGAAAATGTTGATCACTTACTAAAAAAATTATTACTTTTTTGATCATGTATATAAAAATGTTAATCAAGCATTTCAAAAAACAATGTTGAACAAGTATTTAAAAAATATTAATCAAGCATTTGGGAAATGTTAAATGTGTATAAAAAAGTTGTTGATCATGTATCAATTAAATGATGAAAAAAAATTGATCATGTATGTAAAAGTGTTAATCAAGTATTTTTAAAAAAATGTTTAACAAGTGTTTTGAAAATGTTAATCAAGCATTTAAAAATGTTAAAAAGTATACAAAAAATGTAGACCATGTATTTAAAAAATGTTACAAATGTGTAGGAAAAATGTTGATAATGTATTAAAAATGTGTCAAAATAAAAATAAACCAGAGAAAAAATAAAATGAAAACTAAAACCAAAGAAGCAAATGCAAAAGAGGAAAAAAGAGAAATGAAACAAAGAGAAACATAGAAAAAGGAGAAAGGAAACAAAAACCGAATAAAAAAAAGAAAAGAAATATGGATAAGAACAATGAAAAAACAAAGAGAAATCAAAATGAAAAACAAGAAAAAACCAAAGTATAACAACGAAAAAAAGGAAACTGGAAAAGAAATAAGAAAAGCAAACAAAAACCAAAAGAATACGAAAAAATAAAAAATGGAGAAGACATCAGATAAACAAAAAAACACTGCTCTTCTCCTTCTAGTAGGTCGCAACCTGTTTATTCAATACGAACTTGCTGTTAGCTCAGTGGCAGCAGTGCTGCATAGCAACCAGCAGATCGCAGGACTGATACCCTGCACCCCCCCC
>NW_024115564.1:0-11099 GCF_003073215.2 Triticum urartu
GCGCCCCTCCCCCCTAGTCCGAATAGGACAAGGAGAGGGGGCCGGCGCCCCCTTCCTTCTCTCTCTCCTCTTTCCCCCCTCCCGAATCCTATTCCAAATAGGAAAGGGGGGGAATCCTACTCCCGGAGGGAGTAGGACTCCTCCTGGCGCACCCTATGATGGCCGGCCGGCCCCCCTCCCTTGAGCCTTTATATACGGAGGCAGGGGCAACCCCTATAGACACAATTTGATCCACGTGATCATATTCTTAGCCGTGTGCGGTGCCCCCTTCCACCATAGTCCTCGATAATATTGTAGCGGTGCTTAGGCGAAGCCCTGCGACGGTAGTACCTCAAGATCGTCACCACGCCGTCGTGCTGACGGAACTCTCGGAACTCTTCCCTGACACTTTGCTGGATCGGAGTCCGGGGATCGTCATCGAGCTGAACGTGTGCTAGAACTCGGAGGTGCCGTAGTTTCGGTGCTTGATCGGTCGGGCCGTGAAGACGTATGACTACATCAACCACGTTGTGCTAACGCTTCCGTTGTCGATCTACAAGGGTACGTAGATCACACTCTCCCCTCTCGTTGCTATGCATCACCATGATCTTGCATGAGCGTAGGAGAATTTTTGAAATTACTACGAAACCCATCACCAGGGCGTGTGCGTAGGAATTTTTTTGAAATTACTACGAAACCCAACAGCAGCCTGTGTAGGTCAGCATATGGAATATGCTGGCAAGATAACACTATAGAGCAATGAACAAATAACAACTATCACTATTTTGCATAAAGCTAATTTTTTCCTACAACAAAGGAATATATTTTATTTAACTACCAAGTTGGTTGATAATTATTAAGAAGGTTCCTCCAACTCAATCCCAAAATAATAATTATGACCCAACAAGTTAATTAAGTAGAGTGACGAGATCAAACAAATAATTCAAGTACCAGATACTCAAAAATGTCCATACCCGGAACAGGGCTAACCATGATTAGTTTATACACTCTGCAGAGGTCTGCACACTTTTCCCCACAAGATTCAGATCTCCTCCGTTGGATTTCTTGCACTACATGATGTTTGAGAAACGGATGACTGAGACACAGTCTTTCAGAAGCATTAACTCTTTACTCTGAGTAGACAGTACCACCTACATTCCCTACATCTGCTAGCCTACCACTGAAAGAGGTCACACAACTTACTCAACTATGCCAGAGCCCATAATGGCTTGTGGCTACACACGGAAGTTTCTAGCATGAATAATCTTATGATCCCTCTGAGCCTGGATGGCAAACCATAGTATGATTACACGGGTACTCCGGGATATCCTAGGACAACACTCGATTGCTCCAGGTGCCCGCAAACAATCCATCCAGATGTGTATTAAATCCATCCAGATGTGTATTAAAGTAGCCACCTTAAGTTTAATAATTAATTAATAATAACTCTCACATCTGTCATGGATCACTCAAACCAAACCACGTCTACGGGCATAGCATAGCAGTATAAGCATAACGTAGAACTCCCAGGGTTTGAGTAAAAGTCAATAGGTTCCTACCTCATCAACTACTTCCCAATTACCCACATGTTGTCAAATCCTACTCATGCAATGATTGAGGGTTGAAACTAATGCATAAAAACTGGGTAAGGGATATGATCAAAGTGTTACTTGCCTTGCTGACGATTGGAAAATCCTAGTGATTCGTAGTAGCAAGCCTCGCACTCCGGAAACTCTATCATGAATAAACAATAGCATACATAAGCACTCAAGCATAAGATGCAAAGGTAAAACCCAAAAGAAAAGATCCAAACTAAAAGTTCAAGTGAAGAGCTTCGATTTGCAAAAAGAATTAATCGAATCGGAGCTACAAAACTCAAACTACGATAAAAATAAGTTCAAAATCAAATCTGCTTGAAACCAAATTTTAAAATTTCAAAATCATGTTCAAGTTGATTATCTGGAAAGAGGGGAACAAGGTGAAGATTTTGGCGTTAGTTTCACTGGATTTGAACAAACGAGCAGAAAGTAGCAGAGGTTTTAAGTTCAGGGACTCATCTGTGATAAAAGTTATTACGGATAGGTCCCTAGCTGAAAATAAAACTGAAAAGAAAAATCTATCGAACAAACGTTCGCTAACAGAGTCTAACAAACAAAAACCGTTCGTTAAAACAATCTAACCAGCGAACGTTTACTAATTAGACTAAAACAAAAACGAAAAACCAATCTAAAACTAAACCGATCTAAAAAATAAACCAGGAAAACCGAATGGTTTTTATACCGTTTAACCGGAGAAAATTGACAGCGGGATCCGACGGCTCCGGCGAAGGGGCGGCGGTGGCGAGGCTGGCGGCTTGTGGCTCCGACCCAGACTCCGGCGAGAGTCCGACGCGAGCACGGGGACGAGGCGCGGCGCGTTGGGCCAGCCCAGGAATTTTTTTTAAAAAAAGAAATTTCGCCGCGAACAAAAATCCTAATAAAATATAAAAAAATCTAGAATATTCTAAAAAAATTCAGAAACAATTTTCACTGTCCAAAACTAATATTTAGGACAAGATGAACATTTTTCTGGACTAAAATGCAATTTTCAAAAATGCACGTTTTTCTCTAATTCAATTAAAATAGCAAATAAAATAATAATTTGATTTTTAAAAAATCTCCAATATTTCTCTTCCGGTGAAGAAGTCATATTTTCTTCTCTCATTTATTTTTTATTGTTGGAAATAATTGGAAAGAAAATATTAAAATCAAATTGGTCATTTTTTCAAATTTGAAGATAAATTCAAATATGAAAATCTGTGAAACCTCCAACTCTCTTCTTGGGTCCTTGAGTTGCTTAAGATTTCTAGGATCACCACCAAATGCAAAAAAATATGATATGCATATGATGATCTATGTATAACATCCAAATTGAAAAATTGGGATATTACACGGTCAAAACAAGTTACAACTTAGATGCACCGTTTAGGAATAATGTGATTTTTAATTCTCATGATAACCTTTGCATGATATTGATCCTATACTTTGGATGGTATATGCATGTAACATTGGGGTGGTTATCTCCCGCTGATCTGTTATAGTCTTTGCATGTGAGAAAGGGGCCAAATAGATAACCAGATTTTTACCCTTTTCCGGTTGTCGGAAGACATGGATGGTTATTTTTCTACTAATGGTGTGTGTGCCTTTGTTGTAGTAGAACACACGAGTGCTTGAGTTGCGTCCAAGTTGTTATTGCTGAACTCCATCCATTGTGTGTTGATGGTTTCAAAGGATGCTACTTACTGTGAATCTGTGACACATTGCTAATTTCAGGCTTGAGAAAACTGTTCACTGCAGCTTTGGCTCCAAGATAAGAGATTTTGCATTTGTAGGCACAACAAGGTATATCATTAATTAGCTTGCTAATTTTGTACTTTTCTATCATTAAGTTGCTCATTTACAATGGTATAATTTATATTTGTGAATAATTTAAGGATGACCTTATTCCTATAAACGAGACAAATGTTACTCATTTATTTCTTAACATTTTTACATAGGGAAACAACTGTTCACCTTTTTGCCAAAATTTATCATTTTATCATTTGTTCACCATAAATGTATTTCATTTATTTTTTTGGAAAACTTTGAGGTGCAAGACGACCCTCCAAAACTGGGATAGGATAGATAGACAGTTTGAAGAAGTTTATAGTTCAAATCGGACCAATCATTCATTAGGGTTTAAAAACAACTTTGTTCTTAAACATCTGACCCGACACTTGTTGAATATGTAGGCTCATGATGGGCACTGATGCGGGAATAGAAATACTGGACATCGATATAGAGTCACTAGCATAGTATGTGAGCAATAAGGAGTTGTAAAAACTACATGTACGAATTTTCTGATTGTTTTGTAATTTGCCACAAATGTACGTGTGGGAGCGACATGCATGCTTCTCAAGAAAAACTCTGGTATATTGAGATCCAAGATAGGGACGCAAACATTTGGAACTCCGTGGCAGATCAGACTGGAATCTGGTCCGCCAATACGTATTCCATGATTCGGGTCGAAAGTAGCAATTATTGATATACCGATTAATAAATGTCTCCTCTGTCCCATAAACGTCTTATATTGTGGGACAGAGGGAGTAATATATTATGTTAGTCTGCCAAATACACCGGTGTACTCTTTTCTTTTTTAGTCTACATATAAAATTTGTATAAAGTCAAATTTTGTAAAATTTAATTAACATTATAGAAAAAATATCATCATTCACAATACCAAATCAATATCATTAAATGCATCATTAAACTAATTTTCATACTTATAAACTTCAGTATTATACTCTCTCCATTGCTAAATATAAGACCTTTTAGAGATTTTGAGATGAACCATATATGGAGCAAAATGAGTGAATCTATAATCTAAAATATATCTATATGTAGTTCGTATTGAAATCTCTAAAAGGGCTTATATTTAAAATCGAAGGGAGTAGATGTTGATATTTTTTTATATAATTTTGATCAAACTTTGCATAGTTTGGCTTCAAACAAACTTATATGCTGAGTAAAACATGGAGCGAGTATACCATAGAAATGAATGCCAAGTTACATGCCAGTCACATGCAAGAACAAATCTCTAGGGAAACATTTGTCGTTGGTAGTCTGATTAGAAGCATTCGTCAGGCCGATCGGCTTCCATCGATTTTTGTTAAATCTTATGGTCAAAATATTTTCCATCTTGTTGCCATTTAAAAAAAAAATCGTGTCATTCCTAACCATTCGCATTCGCCATGCATAACCCCCTCGCTAGTCACTCACAGATATCCCTCGCAACCTCTATTCGTCTCTCTTGCCTCACGCACCTCCCACGATCTCGGCGCCAACTGCACCGCCCTAGTCCTCCCTGATTGCATTGCCCATCGCCTGCTCCCTTCATGCATCTTCATCGACCAAATCAGCCACATGTCACTTCCCAGATCGTTCCCCTGCTCCTCCCCATCGGTGCAACCTCTAGGTGACATACCAGGTGTGCCACACTATCATTTTGGGGCTGATCCCGCCATCTCCCGTGATTGGTGGTTCGTCAGGTTACTCGAGGCTCGGACGACTGGTAGCTAGGTAGCGACGGCGTGGCAGCAGTGGGCGGGCGGCAGGGGCGGGCAGAGTGGTGGGAAGTTTCACGTGGTTTCTAGCCCGCCAAAAGTTTACGGAAAGAAAAACTTCCCCTAAACCAGAGGAAAGTTGTGGCCAAGTTTACATGATCCTATACATTTATTTCACGTTTTAGGGGATCTGTTGGAGAAGTTTTTTGGCTCAAACTTCCACTAAATGGTACTCCTTATGTAAAGAAATATAAGATCGTTTAGATGATTAATATAGTGATCTACACAATCTCATATTTCTTTATAGAGAGAGTAGTTTCTTTTTGGATAGGGGATCTGTTGGGGTTGCACTTAGTCACCTAAAACGTATTGCGGTTTGTTTACACTGAGGGAGTACCTCTTTTGGTCGTGTAACCTGTCATGCTTTGGGGTTCTATCCCCAGTTGTTTTCCTTCTTTAATAGAGCACATGCAGTTTTGTTTCATTGTTTTTGAGATAGCTCACCACTCATGCCGAATGGTCCTGCATGGTTTGAAAAATAAATATTTTTCTTCTCCTTTAATAGAGCACATGCAGTTCTCCTGAATGGTTCTAAAAATAAAATCATATGTATCACGAAGCACGCATGGACATATAAATTATATCGAAGTGCTATGTATGTACAAATGATATTACGATAATACTCCCTCCGTTCCAAAATAGATGACCCAACTTTATACTAACTTTGTACTAAAGTTAGTACAAAGTTGAGTCATCTATTTTGGAACGGAGGGAGTAGAATTTAGTTGGAAGAATGTGCCTGCAAAGAGGGCATCAATCAAACACCAAAAAAAAAAGATTCATCTCCGTGCAATGTTCAGCACATCATTTCACACTGCGAACATATGACTACAGATGAACAGGACAAGATTGTAACATAAAACTGAGCTCAGCACTCCACATCATAATTTATTAGGTCTTGCACATCCAATCCTATACATCAGCTCTAGATGAACAGTAAACACCATCTCCCAAAACAATTGAAGTGTGAAGTATCTTTTTCTAGTAAAAACTGTCAAAATGTTGTAGCTAACAAAAACAACAATTTCAAAACCTAACCCCAGCCTCTGCATAAAGCGATACAGGCAGCCAAAATCCCATACACCTACATGATAAAATCTATTGCCTTCAGCAAAACAGGCCCAAACCTTGTCATGTTAAGGACAATGTCCTGCTTGGACATGTAAACCTCCCCAACCTTGTCCCATCCACTGCTCCTAATGGCTTTGGGGTCTTTGATCACAGTATGGTTCCACCCATATTTCTCCAGCAACGTGCTCTCCTCTGGACTGATGCTGTACCTGACATGGCCTAGGCCCATGTCCCGTGCCGGTTTTCCATAGAACCCATCAGCCATGAATTCAATCCCATACGGCACAATGTGCACCACCACTCCCCCTGATCGCAGGAACACCATGTTAGTCAAGCCCGCGCCATGCGCGCCCATGATTGCATCGCACGAGTCAACAAGGCGGGCAAATTCATCAAGACTAGAGTCCATCTTCGGGTCAACCTTGACCACCTCAAAACCAAACCACTCCAGCCCTTGGACAATGTACGGTGCATTGATGAACCTCCGGGTTTTGCCCCGATCAATTAGCATTATGCGGGGCTTCTTGTCAGGATCATCTCTATCAGCCTTGTAGGGAATGGCCACCTTGGCTGCAGGCAGACCATAGGCTTCCCGGACAAACAACCGGAAGTCCATCATTGTGTAGTTCTGCGGTGACAAGTTCGGATAGATGCCAAGGTCACCATGGCTCCTCAGACCAACAATGACATGCGGATAGCACCTCACCTGGTCGTCTGAATCAAAATCTATGATGTCGTGTCGTGTGAGTTTGCTCAAGATTGTCATGTACTTCTTGCTGAACCAGGGTTGATTGTTTGTCACGAGGAGTTGAACATCCCTGTCGAACTGGCGGGCAGTGAGGAACAATGGGACAAGGACATCACTGAAGTCATGCCAAACATTTGCTGTGAGCCCACCCAGGGCAAATACAATGGCTGGCATGGCATGCTTGGAGGTGCACTTTGGTGCTGGTTGCGAGGTATTCAGAGATTTGATGGTCACCTTCTTGACCCAGGGAAGGTTCTTTCGAGACTGGGCTCGAATACTCCACTCTTCACCGTCGGAAGTTTCTGTGTGTGGGACATACATGACAGTGGACGACTGACCAATGGTGCGAGCATCGCCGCACAACTCACATATGTCGAAGCGCGAGTTGGAGAGGTCGCAGACCGTCGAGTTCGGTGGAGGTGTGCACTTGGTGTAAGGTGCTGAACCTGTTTCGCAATAATTGTTAGTCATCGACTTTGAATGTTCAGTACATGCTAGTATTAAATAGTTCCACGAGTACATGTTTTGGTGGTGTTGATTCTCTGAATAATTTTAACGGGTGTAGCTGGTAGCAATGGCAGATATTAGAATGAAATGGTGTTTATGCAAGATGTTTGTGCAAACAATAAATCAAAAGAAGAAAACACCACATCATGCAGTCACCTAGAAAACGAAAACAAGATAAACTGAATAAGCTCCAGAAAGGGTATGCGTAGACTGGGCAATCACCCCCTACAATCAAAATATTTGGACCAGCGGTTTACAGTATGGTCATTGTATTCCTGATGATATTTTATAGCTCGTTAATACAAAATAGCAAACAAGAGTCACTGTCATGTTGTGCTATCAAACAATAGAACCAAATAAAACCAAAGCGAGCAATTTTTCTCAGCTTGGATAGAATTGGCACATAAGCATATTCGAATTGTCACATAAGCATATTTGAATTGTCACATAAGCATATTCGAATTGTCACATAAGCATATTGTGTTTCTTTTGTGACACTAAATTACCAATTTTCTATCTTCTACATGGGTACTATGGGTATATTTGGTTAGTGCCAAAGGTTGCCCTGACAAAAAGTTGGCTAGCCAAAATTTTGCTTAAGGTTCTGCTTGCCAATGCTAACACTGGTTAGAAAAATGAATTACAGTTGGTAAAGGAGGAATAAAGTTAGGATGTGGTACATACATACCTATATGGGATAGAAAGAAATTTCATTATTGTTATCACAAGTACAGACAACAATTGTATAAGCAAACAGAATTTGGTGTTCTGTGTAAACATCATTTACTATTTGCGCAGTTTGGAAGTGAGGTGACCGGCCAACAAAAAATCCTATGTTTTTTCTGGTATAAGTTAGGGTTTTTTATTGTTCTATACTTAAACTGTTATTAGTTCCGCAGATAAACATTAATTCTCGATGAGCTAAAAAAGCTTATGCGTGGTCAATGTCTCATGCCTTCAACCAGGCTTGCTTAACAACTTGAAAAAAATATCTGCCGGATTCAGATCCTCCTAAATCCAAATTTCTAGCCCTTTATTAATCACAACCATGAAACAGTTCCATCCTTAATTTTCACAGTACACAGCACTTCAGTTAAATTCCCCAACAAAGGAAAAAGCTTTGTATTAGTGTGCACTACAAGCCATCCAAATGTGGACCACTAGGATGAATAATTAGCTACTACCCTCTAGAAAGAGGGTCTATTCAACATTTCCATGTGTTGAACATAAGGATAGTACTCACTGTTAGCTTTAGTGCACTACAAGAATCAACTTTACATATAAAAGCGCATCAGTCACTGCTAGTTATAATCACCTCCTTACTCCACTACAGGTGAAGTTGCTTTGGGAGCAAAAGCAAAAACTAAAATGATTAGCTGAAGAACTAGCTTATTTGCAATGACATAACAAGCCTTACCAGATCCTCCTGCATTCCTTTCTTCTTGGTCCGGAGCTGTCGTGGTCGCCATCCCTCCCTCGCCGTCCAAGTCAGAGTTGGCTGGAGTAGTGCCTTGAGATGCTGGTTTGGTCTCTGCATTTTGTCCCCAATCAGAACAATTCAGAACTTATAGACTAGCTGATCCGTCAAATTAGGCCATGAAACAGAGAACGATGCCGCACCAGGAGTGTCCCCTGGAGGCTGTTTCTGCTCTTCCATTGCCTCCATGGAAGATTCATCAAGCTCTGCATCCCCAAAACCGAACCATCAAATTTTACTAATCCGGTCTGGATTCAGAAACCAACGAGCCTCAGTAACTAAAGGGAAATCCCGCCCATTTCCTATGTCCGCTATGCTTACCAATTTTTTGGTCACTCCCCTCCTCTTCTTGCTTTGACGAATCAGACGTCCCCCCTTCTTGCTTTGAGGAATCAGATGTCTCCAAGTCTGAATACGGGAAGCGGTCAACAATCACAAGGAAACGACGAACAAGACACAAGCAACTGCAAAGATGTTGCAAAGCGCATGGATTTCATCTTCTTGCCTTGGTCCGTGGAGGAGACCGGCCGGTCGCGCACCGTCCGGGGGGTGGAGTCGTCCACATGTACCGGGGTGAACCGCGAGGAAGCTGAGATAAATCTCCAGTAAGAACACACGAGGAAGAAGAAGAAGAAGAAGAAGAAGAAGAAGACCAAGTCGGTTGGGCGACTGACCGTCGGGGCCCTGCGGGAAGCGGCCGGTGAAGAGGACGAGGACGAGGACGGCCGCGACGAGGAGGGCGGCGAAGGGCGCGCCGACCCTGCGCCGCCAGATGCCGCCCAGCTGGCTCGCCTTGCTCCTGGCCGCCTTCGGGGACCCCATGGCTCCCCCCGCTCCCTCCCTCTCTTGCTGGTCTTGCTGCGGCACTGGCAGTCACTCCCTCGAGCTTCTTCTTCTGCTGCTACTTTGTAGTGGTATGCCGCTGCGCTGCACCATGAAGAAGGGACAGAGCGGCGACAGACGGCGGCGGTAGGGCCTCGCGGCTTGGCCTGTGGAATGCGGAAGCTTGCGGGGAAAGGAATGATGGAGCTCTGATCGGAGAAAGCTTGCCTGCTCCGGTGGATTGGATCATTAAAAGGGGAAAAGGGGATCTGGGTTGGGTCTGGGGCGGCCGCCAAGAACTCGATTCAACTCAGACTGAGGGGACAGACAAGGAAAGGATAGTTTGTTTTGTGTTTTCGACGCCGAGAAGGATGGTTGGTTAGTTTTCGCTCATACTCCTACTACTCGAGTTTGCGTGGGACCCACTCCGCAGTACAGACACACAGAGAGCATGCGCGGCAGCGCCCGGAGAGAATGGTACTGCTGCTGTAGACGGCCGGGCTTGAGAAAAAGAAATGGCATCGTGACAAGGAGCCTGCTGCAATTTCGAAGCGCAAGTACTTCAAACGTGTTCCTTCGGTATAAAACCGAAAACCGCACCGAATATTAGATTAACCGAATTTTCGGTTAGCAATTTTCACCTACCATTTTCGGTTTTTGGTTTTGCTAACCGAATTTGAAGAAAAACCAAATGGTAGAAACCGAATTTTCGGTTTATACCGAACGCCCGCCCCTAGCTTCGGCCCAAATGGGGCATGGATCCGGCGCTAGGCCGACCATAGCTACCTCGCCAGAGGTTGAGCGGTCTGTCTGGCGTCCGAACGCGCTGGCGGACACGCACCCCCTCCGGCGGCGCGCCGAGCATTAGGACGCACCACGTGCCTCGTCCGACGAGGCCATGGCACGGGGTGCCCGCCGTGCAAGACGCCGCGCGCGGGAACCGGCGGCGGCCCGGACCATCAATCCGAGCGCCCTAACCGCATCGTGGTGGACATCGGCGGCTCGTTCCCGGATGGATCCATCATCGATCTGACGTCCACCGGCACCGTTCGGATTCCGCTCTCCGACGAGGAAGAGTAGAGCATGGGAGAAGGCGGGGCCTTGAGTCCCGTGAGCCAGCTCGTGTCCCATGCCCTACCCTAGCTTGTCGGCGACTGATAACCCACAAGTATAGGGGATCGCAACAGTTTTCGAGGGTAAAGTATTCAACCCAAAGTTATTGATTCGACACAAGGGGAGCCAGAGAATACTCTCAAGTATTAGCAGTTGAGTTGTCAATTCAACCACACCTGGAAACTTAGTATCTGCAGCAAAGTGTTTAGTAGCAAAGTAATATGATAGTAGTGATCCCCTAT
>NW_024115565.1:0-19351 GCF_003073215.2 Triticum urartu
GTGGGTTCGACACTCTTACTTATCGAAAGAGGCTACAATTGATCCCCTATACTTGTGGGTTATCAGCTATTACTGGTATTGTGTACATCCGTCAAACCATGCATGATCTGCGTTAACCCTCTTTACTTCTCAAGTAGACTACACAAAATTACCAGAAGGACATACTAGCATAAAAGCATCCATCTTTGTACCCAACCCAACACCACCACCACCACCCCCCCCCCCCCAAAAACACCCCTACTGCTACATATACTGGACCAATTACTAGAGCTCGTGCACGCCAATTAAATTATCAGGTACTTTTGTTTCTTGGTAATGATTCTAATGTTCATGAGTATGATGCTGCCTAAATTGGATACATTTGTTTTGCTTACAAATGAAGGGCCTGGCATGGATAAGAGGGATGAACACTGGAGCAAGACCAAGCATGGAGATGATGGCATGCGCAAGGGGAACAAGAACAGAGTTACAAGTGATGATTTCAGGACTTTGAAGCCACCATAAATATATAAGAGGCTATTCTAGGTGTTGTGTCACCTTATTATTGGGTCAGACCCATATAATTTCGAAATACTTAAGTATAGGTTGTTTTTAGAGTCCGTATGTGTGGGGAAACAAAAGTTAGGGTTGGTTTCGGACCCCTTCTCCAATGGCCATTGAATAAGGTACAGTCAGCAGACTGCAAGCATTAAAATATTATATATTTATTGAGTTAGATGAGAGAGACGGGAAGTGAGTTGTAGATTAACAGCCGGCTGTAGTACGTGCTCCAAGAAATAGTGCGAGAGTGTAAGATGGGCCATCTATTAATGAAGTAGTACCAGGGGCGGAGCTACGCTAATTCAAGGGTATGCAATGCATACCCGATGATTTTTGCAAAAATATTTCAGTACATAAGCTTCTATATGCATGTATATAGCCGATGGCAGCCTAGTTATGCGAAGAGAACGATTCAGCGTCATTTGGGCTTTATTGGGCTGCCACGTTGCTAGTACAGTGCTACTGGGCCTTGTCCTTCAGCCTTGATGCTGGCTTTTCATGGAAGTCCGGGAACCAGCCCGTCTAGTCAACTTGCGACTGCAATTCCGCGGATTGAATTGCCGCATTGTAAAACTAGGGCATCGCGCATAGGCCGCATCTGCCATCTGAAGTAATCGCCGCGTGACGGCCCGTGGATCGCTGCCTGCGGCCTGCCGCCGATCGACTGCCTACACACGTCCTCTGCATTATGTGATTGGCAACGACACATTGTGCACGGCGCATCCGCCATGCCCATCTAGCACGCAAGTCGTCAACGGCTGCGTGCACAATTTCACCCATCGTCTCATTGTGATTCGTCATTTTCTTTAATATTTTCAACAAATTGTTTAATCGACAATAGATGATTATATTAGTTTTTAATTTTGTTTTGATTAAATTTCTGGAGACCAATACTAATATGATTGCTCGGTCAGTTTCCTTTCGCGTAAATTCTTGATGCAAATAAAGAAATATTTCATCATTTCTCACTTCCAAAAAGGCGATCGTAGAGACATATTCTAATTCTCCTTATACTCGAAACATAGCTAAATTGTTAGACATATGTCGCTACAAAGAATAATTTATAGTTTCGTTATGAACTTCTTTATCTCTTATTATATTGTTGTGTAGAAAAAAAACTTCGCATACCCATGTTGAAAATCCTGGCTCCGCCACTGAGTACTACTACTTAGTAACTAGCTACTATACATGTTGACTATTAGGTTGGCTATAGATGATGTGACAACCTCATATAGTCAATTGTTTACTATACTATTAACCATGCTCTAAAGGCAGATTTGCAAATCACGAGGTTGCCCCTAGACCAGTGGTTTATAGAATACCATTGAAGAATTTACTTCTTTTCATGACCATTTCGTGTATTGATGCAGATCTCATTACTCCCTACAAAAGTCTCTATCTAGTGGAATATATATACTCTATCCAGAAACACTTTAATTCAACATTATGCTCCCACTTGAAAATAAAAGGTCCATAATATTGTGATTTTGGAAACAAAACCACATGTATGCGTACATACTTTGTGATACTATGAGTTCTTTCATAGGTTAGTGCAATTACAAGAACTGACATCATGGAAAAAGAACAAATTTAATGCAAAAGAAGCGAATATCCAATTTTGAGCCCAGGCTCATCTCACCCGGTGAACAGTAAATTCAAAAAATCCAAAAAAAATGGCATGAATGTTTCAGTGCGTGAGATCCGTGTCAAATTTCAGCTTGTCCGGACATCTGAGTAGCTCTAAAAAATGGGTCTGAAAAGTACATGAACAGTTTAGAAAATGCAGAGTTATCAAACGGGACCTAAACTGTTTCACATATCTCAAGTTTGTCTTTTTTTCTGAGAGTTACTCAGATATTCAAACGAGCTGAAATTTGGCACGGACCTCACGCACTGAAGCATCTTCCATGCAAAAAATGTATTCTTTTGAATTTTTCTAGTATCTTTTTTTACTGTTCATGACGGGAGCAAATGAGCTAGGGAGCTAGATAGTCACTCTCCAAAATAAGTTGCTATTTGGGCTCTCATTTATCTTTCCTTTTTTTATTTTGCATAACAAATGTTAGCATGTGTTATCATGGAAATTTGCTAATATATGGTATCGATATGTATGACTCTCTTCACGAGCGATGTTTGCTGCTCTGATGTGATGGTTCTCTGGGGCCTTACCACGACGACTTCTCGACTATCTATTGCAACAAGGTTTGTCTGGCTTCGGTTAGGAAGGGCGATGACGATGGCGTATCTTCGGCTCGCTCCAATGCTTTTAGTCGTCGCTAGGTGACCCATGGACATGCTTGTAATTTTTATTATCTTTGGTGTTATTTGTACGGCTATTACTAATTATGAATAGACGGGAAGGTTCTTTCAAAGAAAAAGGGGTATCTAGTTAATCTTGAAAAATCTAATATGCAGATTAGCTTTGTCCTAAGTGAAACCTTATAAAGTTTGACCTGGTTATAAAAAACAATACAGACATGTACAATAACAACTGTATAGATGGTGTGGAAATATACTCAATGATTATTCCAATAATATTGATTTGGTATTATAGAATGTTAATATTTTATATATATATATATATAAATTCAGACAAAATTTACAAATTTTAACTTGAACAAAGCTAATATGTGAAGTAAATAAAAACGGTGGAGTATTTTGTAGGGAGCAACCAACACGAGATGTGTAGAATGTGCATTGCACAAAACGCAATTGCTATCGTTACTGTACGCACATGCCTTTTATGTTTTTTTTTCTTATAGTAGGAAATAGTACAAAACATGAAAGCACATATCTTTGGAGGATTCTTTCGATAAGGATCGGGAGGCAGGCCGGGAGGACAAAATCCAGGCACCAAATATGCTCGTCTTCTATGCATGGCGTTGTCGCCCCACTGTTGAGGGCCCTCGTGCGCCGCACGTGCTTGCCACGTGTGAGCCGGCACGTGTCGCCGCGCCATTGCCCGTCCGTGCAAGCCGCATGTGAAGCCAGGCGACGGGGCCACGTGCGAAAGGCGCGCCACTAACTTGTCAAACAACGAGCACTCCTAAGCTCCCTCCATTATTGACTACACTTTGGTTTATCTCTGGACCTGGACACTCGGACAGGCGCAGCTATAAAAGACGTGGTGAGAGCATACTTGGTTTGCATGTCAGGCAAGGGAAGCTAGAGAGCCAGCAAAGTGCACAGCAAAGGGTTATGGGATAGAGCTGCATTTGCACCTGCACCTAGAGAGGAAGAAAGGTCGAGGGCTTGGAACTTGGCCATGCATGCGATTGCGATGCATGCAACGTTCTCCTTGACCCTCTCGCTCTTCCTGTAGGTGCAGTGGCATATGCAACTCTATCACAGGCATCCTAGGTACACATCACTCGTCACACATTCTCCCCATCTTCTTGCTTTTGGCTACATCAGAAGCTCAAGGTGTCTTTATGCAAGTAGCTCGTCCAGCTTCAGCTTGGATCGATAATAGGTGAAGAAGAATGGCGTGATATGGCTGCATTTGCACCTGCACCTGCGACCAAGAACAAAGGAAACGCTTTTTGTCCTCCTCAAGTTGCTAGGTGCAGTGGCACATGCAGCCGTACCACATGAATTTTCTGAACACAAGTTGAAGTTACTTCAGTTGTTTTGCCTTCTTTTTTACCCGTCCTGCTGGACTCGTAACTATGTAAATGATGTATTCTTGGCAACTGCCGATTTTCTTGAATATCAGAGCCTCATAGGCAACTAGGGATGCTAGCATGAACACATGATTTTTCCCAAGACAAGTTAAGGATCCATTTGATTGAATTTTTCTAAAGGAAATTTGCAGGATTATTCTAACTTTTAGGAATTTTTTCCCTATATGTGGGTTGCTTGATTTGTACGTACGATTGAAATCCATAAGATGTTTGCCATGTGACTCATTTGCGCTAGAGGCCCCTTGGATTCTAAATATTATAGGATTTTGGTAGAATTACAGTCCCCAGGATTTTTTCCCTATGGACTGTCTTTGGATTAAAGGGAGATTGTGCTACTTTCTCCGATCCATATTATTTGTCGCTCAGACGAATGTATCTAATATTAAAATACAGTAATATATATGTTTGAGCGACAAGTAATATATATCTGGATCAGAGAGAGTACCTAGAATTCTAGGATTGAATTTGGTTGTCTCAGTCCCGCAGGAATCCGAAACAAACACTACAACCTCTTTTCAAGACTCAATCGCGTAGGATCAAGGTATATTTATTGTCTTCCACCCAAAGGACCATTCCTATTTTGCATCTCTTTGTTTTGCACTAGTAAATCTGTTACATTGTTGTGTTTATTCTATTCGTGTGTTTCTAATCCAATCCAAAGAGGAGTCTTAAGAAAATTCTCATCCAGTCCAACCTCTCGTGATGAATCCTATGTTTTTGCAATTATATGTACCAAACCTATTACATTTCTATGTTCATCCTATTCATACGTTCTCAATCCAGTGATCCAAAGGGAGTCCTAAGAAAAATTCGCATCCACTCCAACCTCTCGTGAAGAATGCTATGTTTTTCCTACACATGATCAAAGCTTCATGCAACTATATACTTTCATGATGGCATGTCACTCTACTCCTACACGTGAGAACTTACATAACCAAAACAAGATTGAATATTGACATATCATATTATTACACATGCAAATATGAGTGGCCGTATGCATCGTTTTGATGCAGAGGCCGAGGAGTCCCCCTTTTCGAAAAACACACACATGCAAATATGTAAATTTCAAGTCACATATGCATGATGTATCAGATGTAGATTAAATTCTCGTAGTTCAACCCATCGAAAAATAAAATATAAATTTTCTTATGAAGATACTGTCAAAATCTTGAACAACAACAAAAAGTAAGACTGAATGACAGTTCTTTTAGGCATGTTCACATTGCTATACTTTTGTAGCAATGAACTGTTTTATGTTTTCCTTTAATAAAGTGTTGATGTGTGTGCATATCGCGCGCTGATAATCATAAAGTGAAAAAATAGCAAATCATCTAAACGAGAAAAATTGGCAGCATTAAAGCATGAAAAATTCTAGAACAAAGGATAACTTAATGCTTGGAGGTTTGTGCATCTTAAGCTCAGTAACGAAAACTTCTAGATAGTACATGTGGCAAAATAGGAGTAGGTCCTTACAAAGACTTGTCAACTCTCCACTGCTAGGTTAACTTCATCCAACATCCAATATTCAGATTTGTCAACAGTACTCAGATTTGTTAACTCTCCACCGCTAGATTAACTTCATCCAACATCCAATATTCACACACTATATAGTAGTATAGATATAGATGTTTTTACTATTCGCACGTTTAGAAATCCTACAAATCAAAGAGGCCCTAAAGTTACTTTAGATGTTTTTCTCCTAGTCCCTGTCCTGCTTGAGCCATAACTATGTAGGAGTACTCCTTTCGTTAAAATAAGTGTCGTGTTTCAGCTCAAATCTGAACTAAAGCCACGACACTTATTTTAAAACGGAGGAAGTAAATGATGCACTCGTGGGTACTACTGTTTTTTTTTGCGATGGGCTTAAGGCCCAAATATTGAACATCATAGGTCCTTACAAACACACCCATACAACAAAATCTTGGGTTGCCAAAGTCTACTTCCTCCTGCATCCATCGGCAGTCTACTATGAGCTTGTAGAAGCAGCAGCAAAGAAGTCATCGATGCAGACCGGAAGATGCCAGCGACCACAATCTTAAGCAAATCACCGCCCCGAAGAAGAAAACACCAATAAGGGGCTGTAGAGACTCTAAAGACAATGAAAGTTGGCCAAATCCAGATGGATCCAGCAAAAACCATAGCCCCCGCCTACGATAAACGTACAAACGGAACGGGGAGAACATTATTCCTAGTTTAGAACACTGCCGCCGTCTTACCGCCCCAGACCAAACTCAAAGATAAGATAACCTGGGAAAAAATCATACTTGCCGCCGCACGGCAAGTCTGGGTCAGATATCAAGCTCGTCGTTGTCTAGGACCATGCACCGACTCCCTCTTATCCTGTGACCTTGAAAGGTTGGGCCGCCATTGAAGATAGCTACGTTGGATCACCAATGCCACCATGGAACATTATCTCACTAAGATTGCCACTCAAGCACACAAACCCCATCATCTCGCAGCAGCCCTCCACCTCCACAATTAGGCCGCCCCCGATCAGGACCTCCCCGCCGCCGCCACAAGGGCTTTGCCCAGCAACGCGCGCTGGCTGCAGCGAGAGGGGGAGTAGATGGAGGGTGTCTAGGGTTTTGCTCGCGCATCTCGTCCTCTCTCTCCCCACAAAAAAGGTTGCACATGGTACTACCGATTCTTGAATATCAGTCTCATAAGCAACTAGGGATGTTACCACATGACATATGTATCTAAACACACACCCAATATGTCCCAGTCAGCTCATAAGTTAAAGAGTGTGGCTACGTGTCTCAGTAGATGGAGGGTGTCTAGGGTTTTGCTCGCGCATCTCGTCCTCTCTCTCCCCACAAAAAAGGTTGCACATGGTACTACCGATTCTTGAATATCAGTCTCATAAGCAACTAGGGATGTTACCACATGACATATGTATCTAAACACACACCCAATATGTCCCAGTCAGCTCATAAGTTAAAGAGTGTGGCTACGTGTCTCTCCTAGTAAAAAAAAGCAACTAGAGATGTCAGCATGAACACAATAAATAAACTAGATTACAACCAGCTCAGGTTACTGAAGCAACTGCATATGTTCAGTTACAGCCTCAGCAGGCAGCTCAATGAGATTAATAATTTGGGTACAAATAAATTCCAAGGTTCACAGTCCATACAATTGAATCAACGCCCTACATACCTGATTTACTAAGGCTAAAGTTAGTGCAGCTCAACAGGGTTCGTCAAAAAGGAACTAATGCAGCTTACATATAATGGGTTTCGGGGTCAAGAACCAACAATGGTCGATGGCATCTCAGCACATCCAAATTCGAGATAACCCCGCAACTCCAAGAATATCAATCAAGCCTTTCGGGATTATGTCCCACTCCTTGTCACCCTTCGGAACATGTCTTTTATGTTCTTTGATCCTACCTCAGGCTTCAGTTTCTTCGCAGGCCTCCCTTTGCTTGACTTGGCACTGCTATTTCCTACACCCCCCTGTATTGACGCATTGGACAAGCTTAGAGAACATGGTGTGAGCGTTGAAAAAGATCAAGCATTCTTGAGGAGTTTACCTCTGAGGGACGAGCTGGAGCAGGTACCGGAGAACTATCAGCACAAAATGACGTGTCATTGGTTTTGGCCATATCATTTATCTCACTGATGTCTAACCTGCAGTGGAGCAGATTGTGGTAGCGTGAGACAGATGGACAATACCAAACTACTGACTCTTCTTTTCTTTTCTATTTGTGAGGGACTCTTGTTGAAAGAGACAAGTCTTACTGCAATTTCTTGCAGAGTACCATTAGCCACGGTTCATCCTTCAGGTTTTCACGAATTATTTGGACAGCCTCCTTTACTGTAGCACAAATAGTAAAAACAGCTCCATAAGAACTTTACAGTTCACCTTATCAAGAAAATTTTAAGCTAGGGTTCTAAAATATGACGTGGGTTAGGAATTTCATTTTTGTTAGATGTTCTCGTATTGAAGTAGTACATACCACATGTACAGTTATACTAAGACAGGGTATAACTTATCTATCCCTTTTTCTGTACCCCTCCACTGGGCTTAGATCAATATACTATAAAGCTCCCTTAAGTTACACAGTCCAATTTTGCATGAAAAGAAAGTCCAAGGATTATTGTCATAGCTTAAGGCATTAAACCCATTAAGCATCGCCATAAGGGTGGCCAACCAGCTATGCCATGTGGCGCAAGCTGGTTGGCCACTGTGAGATAGCTTTTGAAAAAAAAAAAGATGGAGATGAGGAATTTTATAAAATACTTTTTTTTTAGATGGAGGTGAGGACTCACGTATTCTTTTAAATGGAGGGCTATGCAAAGTGGCGTTCGCTGGTAGGACACGGCGGTATTTTTGTTTTCTTTTTTACTTCTTTTTATGATGGAGGTGAGGATTGTTTTCTGAGATATTTTTTTTAGATGGAGACGAGGACCTCATGTATTTTTTTTAAATGGAAACATGCGCACAACTACCTCTCAAGCGGCGCCACAAGGTGGCGCCCCAACCACTACTGTTGTATATAGATTACACTAATGACCCATGTTCAAATAATATGGTTGTATCAATGTGGAACTTATGATCAACATTTAACTGTTTGATTATGAGATGAACAGACACTTGTAAAATAAACTGGGCAGTAAGATGACGAGAAGTTACAGTGACATACACAGTTCTCTTTCTCCTTGAGCAGCATAATTTTTACCTAATTTGGAGATAGCCTCTTTTATACTGTGTACCTGTAAATGAGATTGAGAGTAGATAGTTAATTCTTGATAGTACAGAGGAAGTGAAAAGGTATGATTTGGAATTCAATTAACCAGAAAGTTGTAATTACGGAAATAAATCAAAACAGAGTAGTAACTTACCATGAAAAACTGTTATCCTTTCTGCTCTCGATCAAGGATCAAGTGAACTAGCGACAGCAGTGCATATCTATTTTATGTTCACGTTTCTGCTTGTTAGCTTTGCCTGTCTAGTTTAATTAGCAATCCTACTAGCTAGCTTTTCTTATATTTTATCTTGTTTTTGCCAGTGCCACCTCCACGCAGGTAGGAACATGATAAGATGCATTACATTGGTTTCTCAATGGTATATCTTAAAATATTTTTGTGACATCAAACGGCTCATCGGTATAATAATAAGAGCATGTCCAACAGAACCCTCAAAAACTCAACCTTCAAAACCAGTTTGAGGGTTGAGAAATTGTCGTTTTGAAGGCCGAAAATCGCTGGCGCAGATCAGTGCCCTCAAACCAACCCTCAAAACAGAATATTCTGTTTTGAGGGTTGGTTTGAGGGCACTGATCTGCGCCAGCGATTTTCGGCCTTCAAAACGACAATTTCTCAACCCTCAAACTGGTTTTGAAGGTTGAGTTTTTGAGGGTTCTGTTGGACATGCTCTTATTATTATACCGATGAGCCGTTTGATGTCACAAAAATATTTTAAGATATACCATTGAGAAACCAATGTAATGCATCTTATCATGTTCCTACCTGCGTGGAGGTGGCACTGGCAAAAACGCGGACGTTGACCGAGTGAGGGTTCGGCCTGGAAAATTGGCCCAAACCCTCACTAGTGCAGGTTGGACTCAAAGTTGAGGGTTCGACCTGGAATTTTTTTTGAGGGTTTAGGGATTTGAGGGTGCTGATCTGCGCCTTTTTTTCTGCTCAACCCTCAAACTGGCAGTTATTTTGAGGGTTTGACCAGTTTGAGGGCTCTGTTAGACATGCTCTAAGCAGCCTTATTGTCCTGCATTCAGATGATCATGCTGTAGGACTGCTGCTCACTAGTTAGTGGTCACTACAGTGAACACTCGTCACCTTCTCAGCAATTGCTCTCTGACATCTTCATCACAGAGGATTGCAGTACCCCAGCGGATGCCCTCTCTGCACTGCAATCAAGTGAATGAGACAATCCCACGCCTACTCAAGGGCTGCTTCGCTCATAAGTGTGGCAAGGTGCTCGCAAAGTTCTCCCTTCAGTTGATCGCACTGCAAGCCGACGATAGCTCCAACATCTGGATCGAGAGCGCAGCCAAGAGTGTAGGCCTTGGCAAGATGAAGGGAGTGTTATCTCCCATCATCCTTATGTTATAGGGGATATGGAGATTGCGCTCTTCGGAGATGCCACGGCCCGTGCTGGTTATTAACTCGATCCTTTCGAGGGCCAGCCACTGGATGCAGTTAGGGCAGGAGGTATGTAAGTTACTTATGGTTCTGGATATGACAAATAAAGCACAAATCATGCATACCCTACGAAGTGTCCAATATGGTCAATGTTTTCTGAACCTGCCTTTTTATACAACTCTATCTAACCAAAGCACACTACAAAATGGTGTGGGCGAATTATGCCTTAGACCCTTAGTAGTCTGAACTTGGGACTTCATTGTTAACACCCTTGTTCAGGGCAAACAACAATAAACATTTAAGTGACTTCAATAATCAGATAAGTGTGCATGTTTTCTTAATGTGGTATGGTGTACCTCCCACCCTAACTGCAGTTCATGTCATTGCTTTCATAAAATGCAATGCAGAACTAGCCTTCTCCACCAAGGATAAAGATCAATAGGGGAGCATAATGAAAGTTGGTAGAGTAAGAACTGACACAACCTACCTTACAGCACATCCAAGTTAAGACCTTGGAATCATCTAGCCTGAAGAACTTCATATTAGCAACTTCTGCAGCAAAGATAACATCAAATGATTCTGTAAGAACTATCGGATATGTTCTTATAGTATGTAAGTAGAGAAATAAATTGTGCCAAAAACAACAAAAGATGGTAAAAGATAGTGTCTGGCACTGGCAGCACAACCGGTAAGAAACCACCATCCAAGAAAAAGAAAACAAGATCACATGTATGAACTGTCTAACGTAGTAATGGTGTAGTTTCGAAGACAAGCAGTAGCAAGTGGTCAAAGGGAACAACTGTCAGGTTGCAACTTGCAAGGGAGTACTAGTAATTAACAATGTCACGGCAACTTGATATAGTTGTAATTGTACATTAAATGCATATTCCAAAGACCTACCTTTAACTTCACAAACCAGTTCCATATGCTTTCCTGCTATACTCATGAGGTGCTGATATCCAGGATAACCTTCGATGTATAAAATTTCATCCAACTGTCTGAATTTTCCCAGATCCTTACCGTTCTGCAACACAGGGAAAGGAATTGCTTTTAAATTGAAAAAAAAAGATGATGAAATAAGAATCATGTACTGTAAAATTTATCTTTGACCACACATACCGACATACGTGCAGCTTCGAAAAGTGGTAGAAGAACAAAGATGGGGTCAACAAGTGTGCAATAGTAAACGCTACCATCTGTAGGAAGGAAAGCAGGATTCAATAGCAAAACTAGGCATTGAAAGCAGGAGTACATGATATGCAAAATAGAGAATGAGAAGAACATCATCATTCCTTTATATTATCATGTTCCTTAAAACTAAGGCGATATCTGATTTTCTTGGGTTATAAATTTTAACTGGCAGGTTTGCTGAGGCAAGGTAACAAACCATATAAGCTGCCTATACGAAACAACAATAAGATATGGGCTTCACCCCTAAGGAAAGTAAATCAAGTTCTGCAGAGCAATGGCAAAACTGCATGGCTGGTTTATGCTTCTACCATACCTTCACAGACATAATCTCCCAGGAACCAAGAACCATAACGCTCCTTAAACCAATTGAATTCATGAAGTTGGCCGTCAGTGAACAGATACTGTGTTTCTTCTTCTGTTTGACGATAAGGAAGAGTCAATGCAAGCTGTTGGTCTATCTTTAAAGGATGCTTCTACAACAGAACTACTCTAAATTGGCAATAAACAATCACAAGCCACAAGCATCATCATGTATTTTTCTATGTCCTCGACGATCAGAAACTTATACTGAGGTAAGTAAGCTTGGCCACCTAGTTTTGGATGGCGAAGTAATAGAATATTCCCTTGACCATTGGCACCAGAAGGGCCTGCAAAGAAACACAATGGAGTCTGATTATAAATATGGGTCTCGCAACACAAATCGGATGCTAGAGGCGATCACCCGCTAGCGGACTTATTACATCCTGTTGTCCTTCCAACCAGGCCACACAAACTAACAGTGCTTAAAACAGAATACACCATACAGCAGTGGAAACAATGCTAGAAATGTTGAGGGGATTGGGGAACTCACGGGGAGCGACAAGGACACGGGGCGGCAACGCCATGTTCTCACACCACAACGCCATCAGTGGTGGTCGTTGGCCCCTTCAGCTTTGTTACTGGTGCACGGTTTGGGTTCTGGTTCTACTGCATCGTTCAGATTAATCCAAAAAGGAACTAATTACATAAGACTGCATTGATCTGTACAACAATAACAACAAAAACAGAGAAGGGTCACCCAAGCATAAAGAACTCGCCAATTTCAGTTCGCTGGTTCCACGCGCAGATCACGCGGCAGCGTTGGTGGCGCCGGGCACCGGAGTGCGCAGGGATTAGGGATTGGGGCAAGGAACAAGTCGGCGGTGGAATGCGTACCTGAGGAGGGCCAGGAAGGTCGCCGGGGGTACTGCCTCTCCGACTCCGAGTTCTTCGCCCCTGCGTCGCGCCGGCAGGAGAGACGAAAGGGGACGGCGGTAGGGTTAGTTTTGGCGCCACGCCGGCCTAGCCTCCCGCGTCTACACTTTTCAGCGTTGCCCTTGCCCTTGCCCTGCTCTGTGCGTCCATGGGCCTAATTCAGCCCACCTGTCCATAGAAAGCCCTGACGGCCCAGAGTCCAAGCCCACGTTGGCGCTGACACCGGTCAAAAAAAAAAACTTGGCGCTGACGCTGCCGGTCGGCGTCGGTCCTCTCGAGGATGGCCGCTGGTCGGGGGCCCGGGTTGGTTTTGCGGGGAGTCCACCTTGCCCCGCCAGGGCTGCTTCAAAGTTCAAGCCCTAGCCAGTAAACCCCGACTCGGATGGAGAAATCCGCGGCGGGATCAGCAGGGGCGCGGAACGTCTCCATGGACAAGGTACCACTTCCTCGTTGGATTTCTAGCGCCTTCTTTGTGCATACCCAATCTGTATGACTATGATTCGATTCTTTCGATCCCTTTTGTTAGTCTGGTAAATTGTAGATGTGTTGTTCAGTCCACCCTTTTCAATTCAAAATGTTAGAGTGCTCATTATGCCATGATATATGTTCCTTTTTTCTTCTAGAAACATCATGCGGTGTTGAATAAGTCAAAATAGGAAGAACTTGCCAGAATGCCTGGGAATGGTCACACTGAATCTTAGTTCATGTTTTTGTTATGCCCTTCGTTCAATGTTCAGTTAAGATTGATGTCACGTGTTATCTTTATTTTCAAGCAATGCTATGCGTTCATCTCGTGAAATTTATTATGCAAAAAAGTTAATATCTATTGAAACAACTGCCCTCCTTCAGTCATGTTAGAGTGCGCATTATCTGATATCTGTTATTTTTCTTCTGGAAACATCATGCGGTGTTGAATAAGTAAAAATAGGAAGAACTTGCCAGAAAAAAAAAGGTTACCAGAATGCCTGGGAATGGTCACACTGAATCTTAGTTCGTGTTTTTGTTAAGCCCTTCGTTCAATGTTCAGTTAAGATTGATTGATGGCACATGTTATCTTTATTTTCAAGCAATGCTATGTGTTCATCTTGTGAAATTTAGTATGCACAGCTAGTAACATCTATTAAAACAACGGGCAATTCTTCAGTCCTTTCTTCAGTCAAACTCTTGCAAGAAGCGGTGTCTTTGCGATTGGATCAGCGGACTGCCCGACGAAATCCTGGTCAGCATCCTAGACAAGTTGGATTCCAAGACTGCGGTCGGCACGAGCCTCCTCTCACGGCGATGGAGGCGCTTATGGAGACTCGTGGAATCCTTCCATTTCAGTGAGGTGGTTTTACCAGACAACTATTGCTGGGTACGCCTCGGACCAATGCGGGACTACTTGAACACACATAGAGATCACCATTTTGTTGAGTCCCTCCAGTGGTTCACAAGGCTTAAGAGAGAGACGCCATTGAGAAGACTGTCCCTTGTGTTCTCAGGCAGTGCGGAGTGTAGCGATGTGGTCAACAGCGCCATAGCTTCTGCAGCTCAGCATGGTATCAGCGAAATTGATATGGCAATTGTTGTAAGGATGGAGTACGAGTTCCCCTGGTGGTTGTTCTCTGTTTACAGAAGCTCGCTGCTGACCAGCTTATGCCTAAGTCATTTCAAGCTTTCTGTCCCCCTCGACTTCAGAGGATTCGGTTCCCTCACAAAGCTTGCCCTGGTCCAGATGTATATGAGCCTGAAAGAGGTGCAAGTTCTCCTCAGGTGCTGTACAAACTTACTGAGCTTACACCTGATTGGCATGTTTGATATCAGAATCCTGCGGCTTCCAAAGCTTAAAGAATTGCTATTGTTAATGACTCCATCGTTGGGTAAATTTAAGGTAGACACACCAGACCTGCAAAGATTGGAGTACTGCGGAGAGATGCTCCCAACATCTACGTTTCAATCCATTCCATGTCTTGAGCATGCTTCCCTGCAATTTACTGATGATATTTTTCCAGAATATGATGCGGACAGGTTGGATGATATCTCTACTTGTTTTCCCCATATCAAGAGCCTTTGCTTGTGGTACGAGATCCCCAAGGTGAGCCCCACTTTCTGGATATTCTCCAACGCAGTGTTGGTGCATCATTCATCTAACTTATTTTTTTTTCTGCAGCTGGTCAAACCAAGAACTCCTGCCACCTTTTTAAACCTCAAAGTCCTAACTTTGAACATCGCTACAAAACCTTTCGATGATCTTCTTTGGATGTTCATGTTCCTAATTGCTGCACCATATTTGGCTACACTGAGAACTACTGTAAGATTGGTTTCCCCTCTTGTATGTTGTACTTATTTTAAATAGAAAATGTAGATTGTTCAATCCTGAACTATTGTGAAAGCTCACTTTCAACCTTGAACTTTGCAACACCTTTTTTTAACCTGGATCTCTTGAATCAGTTTACTGCAGACCCTCCCACTTTTACACGCCCGCATTTGCCATGTTGACAACTTAACTAAAAAAATAGGAAGTTTGAGAAATCTAGAAAAAAATATTCAAGAGACCAGGAAAATGATAATTTTAAAAAATTAATTGTTTGAATAAAAAGAGATCTGGAACGCACTAGTAATATCGGGGATAAGTTTTCTCCAGATTGACTATTGAATCATTTTTTTGTTTGATCATGGGGAATGTTTTGTAGGAACTTTTTGGATTGACTATTATAAAATGTTTAGCTGTCATCTGTGAACTATTGGATCCATTTTTCTCATATTAACTTTATATACAAGTTCCAAACCAAAGTTGAAGTTTCAAATTTTCCAAGAAATTCTGATGATTATTTTTTAAGTTTTCTTTTCTTTTCTGAAAAAAATACTTATGTTGTTGACACACAATGTGTTGACGTGTAAGTGATGGTACATTTCTACCACGTGTCGTCTCAGCAAAACAGTTAGGGATAGTGCCAAGGGGTTAAAGTAAACTGATACAGGAGTTCAAGGTTAAAAGCAAACTTCTACAACAGTAGATATTTTCTTTTAATACCCCCAATGTTTGTTTTTTATTTGGAGGAAAAGAGCTCTTATTTGTTTTGCCTTCAACATTTCCAGGTACGCTATTTATCATATCTTGAATCTCATAATGGGGTGGTATGGAATGATGTCGACTTCCAGCACGTCAGTTTGAAGAATGTAGAAATGTATAACTTCATGGGAAGAGATAATGAGATAGGCTTGGTGAGGCTACTGTTATGTAGGGCTCCTAATCTGAGATGTTTGTCCTTCAACCAAGCACGTCTGGAGGAAGGTGGTGATCACCAGCTGGTACCCCCTACCTGGCCCATGGCTGAAACTTTTTCCCCAAGAGACAGCCAGTTCGTTCTCTAAGTTACTGGAGAATTGTCGGAGCCGACTCTCTCAGCCCTCTTCTCTCTTGGTTGTTTCACACAACACACACAAGAACACAAGGAATTTTGGTGCCGTACTGTGTCACACAGCCGACGTTTTCCTCTCTCTATATTTCTTCTTGTACCAAAACAAATATGCTTTACAGCCCTTAAGTAGTACTCACGCACGCACACCGGGCACTACACTTGCCCACTAACCAGCCCACGCATGCACTAACCCAGGCCACTAACAGCACACGCACACATGCAGCTAACAAGAATTGACCTTATCTAACTACGGACCTTTTCTCAAGGTCGCATAGGACTCACCCATCCATCGGCTTCAACTTGTGCAGGCCGTTGGCTTCAGACCATCATGCACCACCGTCTCACACGGCAAGCTAGCCAGCTTCACGCGGCAGCTCGGACTTTCTCCATGCATGCTTCTCCTATCTGAAACTACTGACTCGTACGTATCACACGTACCTCCCTACACACACATTTTTCTACCTGCAACTACTACATGCAAGACTGAAATAAACATGAGAAGATACATGATCAAGATTAAAAAGCTAACAAGAATGTTTCTTCCAGTGCGTGTGTAGTATTCATCTGATAAGGTACTTTCCGCACTCCATATTTGTGCAGCGTGTGACATGTGATGTTGCATAATCAATGGCAGCAAAATTTGATAAATATTTTCTTGGCTTCTCAGAATCACGCAGATGTGCTTCTCACAATTTGTAATTTGAGTATAAATGATTGTGCTTTGCACTTCGCGGGTTCATCACTCCGATCATGAATGTAGGTAGAAGCAGAGTCTGTCATTGAGGCAATGATCCAAGGGTTCGCAGTTTGAAGCCGAGCTACATCTTATTGAATTAATTTATGGTATGTGTGTTTTTTCCGCATCTGCTATTCCTCAGGCAACTGAGATCTTTTTCTTTTGTCAAACAATTCCCGCATGAGTGTGGATGCTACCAGCTTTTTGGTGTTCCGCTCAAAAGGGGGAAAAGGAGAACTCTTTGGTGTGTGCGTGAGCTACCTGCCACCTTGTAGCTGTAGTGCACTCATGGTCGTAGTCTATAGTGATATTGTCGACGATTGTTGCTTTGGTTGTGTGTGATAAATCTGCTGATCACATGTTCCCGCATTGAGATATTTTCGATAATAAATCTCATTTTGAAATTTACCTCAACTTAGTTAGTCAGTTTGGTATTTACCAACTCTAGAAAAAAAGTTTGAAATTTACCAAAATCACTGGTAGATATTGAAACCGAATTGTATTTATTTCATATCAGGCTTGACAATGTATTAATACCGACTAGCCCCCACTTGCGATGGTTGTCAATAAGCATGGCCACCGGTATTTAGCTTAACTTTGAACTACTTTCTACATTGCAAATTCATAAAAGTTCTAGTTTTATCTTATGTCAAAATTCTTTTTAAGTTTGACTCGATCTATAGAAAATATGTTAATGTATATGACGTAAAATATATAGTAGGAAGACATATTTTATGGTGAATCTGAATGAGAATTTGGTGTCGTAAATGTTAGTGTATTTTTTATAGACTCGGACAAACATACGACGGGCCTAGAACTTCAAGTAATTTGAAACGGGAAGAAACCCTGTTAGTGGTCAGTGGCGGGGCGTAAGGACTATGGCCGGCCAAGCCCAAGTAGATCATGAGAGAAAACATTGTACTCTTCTTTAGTCTAACCATACTTCAGTTGTTTTGTACTCCTGGTGAACTTTTATAAGAAACCCCGATACTTTTTCCGCAAAAAAAAGAAGAAGAGTAAGAGACGAATTAGTTTATTTTTTTCTCACAAACTTCAATCAGACTGTCAGAATTAATTCAAAAGCTTCTTTTTGAAAACGAAAGGTGATTCAAAAACTGGTCTCTCAAAGGGTTGTGTGAAACCTGTTTCTCAACGCCCCTGATACTAGAAATGTTTAGGACAAATAGATAGAGATGTTTTTTTAACGAAGACAAATACTAGAAATGTGATCCGCTCATCTTACGAAGCGTCTGCCATACACCTTCTCATCTTCTCTCTTTAACGAACTGACTTTGCCGATCAAGCAAAGATAATAGATCAAGAAATTTTGAAAGAATACCAAAAAGAGATAACACCGATTTAGAGCCCTTCAAAGTCGTTGCTTCTGACTTTATTCTTTGCATCTTGATGGTTCTGCAAGTCTTCCCTGGAAAAACACAGATGGCCAGACCTGCATAAGGTATCTTAATGTGAAATCTCTCAAAGAACCATGCATAAATGCAAGACCAGAACACAGGACGACCACGATGAGCCGCACGGAGACGGGGATGTGGACGTGGACGGGAACAACAACTCTGTTTGAGGAGTGTGCCGGAAGAAAGAGGGGGCAAGAAGGAAGAAGATGCAGAGAGACTTTCACGTGAGTGAGGCGTTTTGGCATAGTAGATAATTTGGTGAGTGATGTCCGGTCCAAATTTCAAATCATTTGGACATCTGAGTAGTTCTCGGCAAAAAAAAAAAATTTGGGTTCTGTTAAATAGTGTACTATTCGTGTACTGTTCTGACCCAAATTTGTCTTTTTTGCTGAGAGCTACTCAAATGTCCAAATGCTCTGAAATTTGGAGTGCACCTCACGCATCAAATTATCTACCATGCACAAAAAATTTGAATTTTTTTGAATTTTTTTAAGAATTATTTCTTGACCGGGTGCAGATGAGCCCGGGCTCAGAATTGGGTATTCGCTTTCACGTGGGGTTACTTCGTTTGAGGAGTTATATTTGAGGTATCGATTCGGTCCGGCAACCGTTAGAGGAGTACAATTTTACTTCGCTATGTTTACTCCACCGTTTGCTCCTCTAAATTTTAAGGGGTTGGTTAAAGATGCTCTTAGGATTCAGTTCTGGTAGCCACACGAAACAGTCTCAACTAGCCACCAAACGGCATGGTTGGTTTTGTGCCAAACTTATGAGTGGACCATCTTTCTTCATCACAGTGGCTGTACCGTCGTAATAAAGGCCCGGTTTCCTGTTTTACGTGGGAGAAAAGGCCGTGGTTCTTACATTCAACAAAAGCAGGGAGAAAAGAACAAAGTCAGCATACGCAGACACGCATACGCATGGCGAGCACCGGACTGCGGGGGCACACGTGAAACCGTCCTCGACCCCTCGACGACAAAAGAGCAAAGATCACGCAACTCAAGGGAAGAGGCGGCAGCGCCGCGCCCACGCGCTCGCGCCGGGGACG
>NW_024115566.1:0-12343 GCF_003073215.2 Triticum urartu
TGCAAAGCCCGCCTTTCCCGCCGTCTGGAACACGGCGTTCCCCTGGGCCGGCCCTGCGCCGACGTTGATCGACCTCACCGGTCCCGACGCAGACGCCGCCGCCTACGAGGACGCTTAGGGCAGCGCGTCGTCTTGTTTTTAGTGTTTTTATTAATGTAATGTGGACTTTCGCCTGCCTTCGTGGCCGGCTTTTATGTTTAATTAAATGCATATATATTTTCAAACTGCTCGCAATATTTTTTAACCGCGCCGACGAAATGGGTCGGGCCAGCGTTGGACGCTCGCGCCGACTCAAACACAGCGTCGGACGTTCGTGTCCGCTGGGCCGATCCAAACGGATAAAAAGTGGACAAAAGCACCATCCATTTGAGTCGGCCCATTGAAGTTGCTCTTAAAGTCTTTTTGAGCTTATCCGTGACTTAATCAGTTAATTGATGGTGTACGCCCCACGCAATGCACGCACTTTAGTACAATATACGAGTACATTACATCGTACTAGTATACAAAATATATATACTCCCTCGAATGACGCCCGGGGAAATGCTTGACTGCATGGATCGATGAGAGGAGTTTTTTTTACTCCCTCCAAGTCTTTACAAAGATTTCACTATGGACTATACATATAAAGTAAAATGTGTGAATATACACTCTAAAATATATGTTTATGTACATCCGTACGTAGTTTATATTGAAATCTCTAGAAAGATTTATATTTAAGAACTGTTGGAGTATTTCGCAAGCTATATGGTTCATAGTATTCTTTCCGTTAGATACATTCACGTCATCGATAGTTAATTTCAGATGAAGGTTGTAGAATATTTCGCACCACACCATAAATATCCACCAAACGTTTAATTTCATTCGCCATCTTAGAAGTACTAGTGGAGTTTCTTTGTGTGCATCACCAGTGAGTGACTTATTCCAGAATACAGAAGATTGAAATAAATTTTGACTTTAAATGGGCACAATCACTTGTGTTTCTTTGCACCTGTGACCACCATATGAATTTTGAGTATTGGAAAAGGTTTAATCACACCTAATTATCTTATCAATGTATAATCATATGGAGTATAAGCATTACTTTGGGACAGCGTGGGTGGACTTAGCAAAAAACCAGTATCCTAGTGCCCTAGCTGATTTTTTTAATACGTATACAAAACAAAAAAGCAATACACTCACTACTATACTTTTACACAACATTCCTTCTGAATTACGTACTTGTCTTATAGTAGTATTTGTCTATATACAAATGTATCTAGACACTTTTTTCAACAATTATTTCACCTAACGGCCATGGCCGAAGCGACGGTCAGGGTAGGGTTGCGTGTGCATCTAGCCGAGCGAATGAGCCGGAAGTATCCTGAATCCAGGGCAGCCCACCCACCCACATCGCACGCCCGGTCACCTTTCCCCTCGCCTTTTATAAATGCACGTGATCCCCCCGTCGCCTCGCTCTACAGAACATCCGACGCCCCAACCCAAGCCCTCTCTCCCCACCGCCACCACCACCACCACCACTCCGGTGTGCGAGCCAGCCCCAGCCTCCGCCCGGCGCACGACCCTCGGCTCTCTCGCGGAGAGGACGCACGGGCTCCCGAAACCCTGGCCCGATCCCGTAGAACCCCCCCCTAGACGCGGAGGCCCTGACGCGGGGGAGTGAGAGAGCGGGAGCGGGGGGAGGACGAAGGCGCGGGGAGGCGGCGGCCTGTGCTGTATGTCAGATCGTGGGATCCGGCGAGGCGGAGACGGCGGAGGAGACTACGGACACGGTCAGCTCGCGAACCCGCTCCAATGGCCTCAGCTCAGGAAAAGGCGGCGCTCTGCTGCGGGGGCCCCGCGCGCTCCGCGGCCCAGCCCACTACCGCCAAGGCCTCCTCTAAAGGTATACACGAGAAACCCGGGGATCGCCACCTCCCTTTTTTCCCTCTCTCTCCCCGCCTCTCACTCTCTCTCCATCGGGTTGGATCATGCGACTGATTTGCGAGGGACGAGGGTGTATGATCGATTTGTGTGAGCGGGCGCGGTCGATCGGGTCATGGGAAATGGGTGCCGTGCGGCGCATGGATGGCGAAGGCTGGGTAAGGCACGTGACGGTGTTTGTGTCGATCACGATTTCTCGTGGGGTCATATGCGACTGTGTGGGAATGCAACCCAGTAGCGGTGGGATCTGTATAGAGTGCGTAGCTCTCCACTCCCCGTTTGCATGCAAGCGCAGAGATGAAGAAGGATCAGCCAATTATTGTTCTAGGACCAGATTTGAGATGCAGCTAGGAACTAAAACCAAAATGCGATTTATGCAATTATTCACATAGTTCTGGTATGTATGCAATCGGGGTATGCAGATCGCCATGCATTGTTTTGTAGCAGGGGCATTGTGCATCAGCATCATCCTATTAGATCTTTTAGACTTTTAGTGACATACTAATCGACCATATCAACAATATTTTTTGTGGTTTACAGTATCTTATTTAGGCAACCTGATAATTGAATAGTTGGGGCATGACGTGCTGTTGTCTGCCTACTGTGGGCTGTGCTGTCACAAACATTTCAAGTTTTTGTTTTGTTGTTCGCTATTCTGGCTTTTGTGCTCGATAGTTGATAGTTGTTGGGTGCTTGAACTTTTTCTCTGATCACTAGTAGCAGTGATCATTTTGTTTTCCTCTCACTTTTTGGTTGATGCTGAGGTTTCGTATAGGGAAAGCTGTGAAAGTGTGAGGGATATATATATATAATGATGTTACTTGTTAATTGACAATAGATGGACCAAAAAGCTTCTTGATTATTTGGGTGATGGGGCCAACACAGTTTTTTTTTAACTTTGGCATTCACATTTTCTAGATGCGCCACTAGGCACCATGGACAAGCTGATCAGGCTATCTGATCTGCCTGGCCCGCAGAGTGGGCGGTGAACATATCTCATTGTAGTAGTGTTTGTCGGGGGCTGCTAATCATGCACAATAATTTATCGGGCTCGGTTGGCAATGGACATTCTTAAAGCAGTGTTTGTGGGGAAAGTTACGGCTAAGCTCCCATGCATCATTATCTGCACCGTCCAACTGCATCATTTTGCAGTGTGTGCGCGTTGAACACTCGATAGTTGTCTGATGAAACCCATTCTAGCTGGTCTTTCAAGTTCATCTTACTCTCAAAGATTTGTAGTTTTTGGTGGTGTCTGACAGGATCGGAATATGTAATATAAACCAAAATTATCATTAAATATCAGTTTGCCCATCTCTTCCATTTAGGAAATTGACAAGCACCCAGTTTCGTTTTGGCTGAACAGATATCTTCACGAAAAAACATTTGGAAAAGGACATAATTTAACCTCGGTAGCCCATCTCTTCGGTTTAGGAAATCGACAAGCACCCTGTTTCATTTTGTCTGAACAGATTCGTGAAAAAAACATTTGGAAACGGCCATAGTTTAATCTGATCGTAAGAAATGTCTACGTTTCAGCTGTCAAACATTAATTTTTGTATTATCTAGTGAGAGTTGTACATAATGGATGCTATTATTATGTGCTTTGTCTAATTAAATAACATGTTTTCTGATTTAGTCTACACAATTGTTGTTTGGTAAAAACGATGTGTATTTTCATATCTATGTTTATATTATTTCTTCTAACTAAGAACCTGCAAGAAGGAGCGTTAGTGGATGGAACAATATTATAAGACTTGCATTCATGCAGTATGGTCCATGTCAGTGCAGTTTTTTAGTTGCTTATAGGAGAGAGGTCAACAACAGCCATTTCTCTATCAAGTGCCCCTTTTGCCATCCTGATATGCACATGGAGCATGGTGCTCTTGACCTGCCAAATTTTCTATTATGAATGCTTGACCTATGTCATTGAAGAGTCATGTATATCCGTTGCTCTATGATTGGTGTATGTGCCTTACGTGTTAAAATTTGTTGGAAGTTATTTGAGTCAGTCCACTAGGGATCAACTATTATAGTAGTTTGAAATGTATGCCTTGTCTTAGCTGAACTATATCATACTATTCATTCCATTCCTAATGTTCTGCTCGGTGAAAAACAATGCAGGGATACCCATAATGACGAGAGCTCAAAGATTCCACCCTTTGGACCCATTATCTGCTGCCGAAATTGCAGTGGCTGTTGCAACTGTAAGAGCCGCTGGAAAATCTCCTGAGGTTTGTCAACAAGAATCTTTCTGATACTTCTCCCTGTACAACATTGAAAAATGATTTGACAAGCAGCATCCTAAAATTATAGGAACGTGACAGCATGCGTTTTGTTGAAGCTGTGCTACTGGAACCAGAAAAGAATGTTGTAGCATTAGCCGATGCCTACTTTTTCCCGCCGTTCCAACCATCACTGCTCCCTAGAACCAAAGGCTCTGCCGTCATTCCGAGCAGGTTACCTCCCAGGAGGGCTAAGCTTGTTGTCTACAATAGACATTCAAATGAGACTACCATTTGGATAGTAGAACTATCTGAAGTGCATGCAGCTACTAGAGGTGGACATCACAGAGGGAAGGTGATATCATCTGAAGTTGTTCCAGATGTACAGCCTGCAATGGTAAGCCTACTTAATTTGTTTAAGTTTCAGCGTCTCAAATTCCAATTGTTAATCTGCGAACCAGTTACTCCATATAATATATGCAATGATATGCAACCATTATACCACTAATGATTGCTGCCGGACAACTGTTCTTTAGTTCTCCAATATTTGCGCCTACGCATCTGCCAGAACAGTCTCTTTTGACATCCTTTTGATCCTTAGGCAGCATTTAGTTTGAAATATTTTCTTGTGATTTTTTAATTATTATATATCACAGGATGCTATGGAATATGCTGAGTGTGAAGCTACTGTCAAAAATTATCCTCCATTTGTTGAAGCTATGAAGAAAAGAGGTGTGGACGACATGGAACTTGTCATGGTAGATGCCTGGTAAGCTAGCTGCCAAAATTTTATTCCATCGCGTTTTCTATTGTCGGTTATCTTTCAGCTTACATCATCATGTTATTTGATTTGAACTTTGCTCATAAACCGTCAGGTGTGCTGGCTACTACAGTGATGCTGATGCTCCCAGTCGCAGACTTGCCAGGCCTCTAATCTTTTGCCGAACTGAGAGTGATAGTCCCATGGAGAATGGTTATGCTCGTCCTGTGGAAGGGATCCATGTTGTTGTTGATATGCAGAATAATATTGTCATAGAGTTTGAAGACAGGAAGTTTGTTCCACTGCCCCCACCAGATCATTTGAGAAACTACACTCCTGGAGAAACTAGAGGTGGTGTTGATCGAAGTGATGTGAAACCTCTTATTATCAATCAGCCTGAGGGCCCAAGCTTCCGTATTAATGGCTATTTTGTGGAATGGCAGAAGGTACATGGTTGCTTAATGTTTAACCTATCATACCAGTATTAAAAAAACTTGTCACCTAGAGTTATTAACACTTCTAATGGTGTTGAGCAGTGGAATTTCCGTATTGGCTTCACCCCTAAAGAGGGTTTGGTCATCTACTCTGTTGCATATGTTGATGGTAGCCGTGGACGTAGACCTATAGCTCATAGGCTGAGCTTTGTTGAGATGGTTGTTCCTTATGGAGACCCAAGTGAACCACATTATCGCAAAAATGCTTTCGATGCTGGAGAAGATGGACTTGGCAAAAATGCTCATTCTCTTAAGAAGGTCATTTGCTCAGTTCTAGGCATTTTTTCTCTTTTATCAGTTTGAGTCTCATCTGACTATATTCTCTATCTTTTTTGCGTGTATAGGGGTGTGATTGCTTGGGTTACATCAAGTATTTTGATGCACACTTCACGAACTTTACCGGTCATGTGGAGACAATTGAGAACTGTGTGTGTCTCCACGAGGAGGACCATGGAATCCTTTGGAAACACCAAGATTGGAGAACTGGTTTAGCAGAAGTTAGGCGATCAAGGAGGCTCACGGTGTCGTTTATCTGCACAGTTGCCAACTATGAATATGGTTTTTACTGGCACTTTTATCAGGTAACTATAACTATTCGAATAGACTTTGAGATTTAGTAAATTAATATTTTGAATCCAGCTCTTCTATTGAATGGCATGATGCATCTATGTTCTATGATTTATTTATTGTAATGTAACTATTAGTTTTTTCCTTGGTTATAGGATGGTAAGATAGAAGCTGAAGTAAAACTTACTGGAATTCTGAGTTTGGGAGCTCTGATGCCTGGGGAATCAAGGAAATATGGTACAACTATTGCTCCTAGTCTGTATGCACCTGTCCACCAGCATTTCTTTGTTGCCCGTATGGACATGGCTGTTGATTGCAAACCTAACGAAGCTCATAATCAGGTGGGTCCCTTTTTACGCATTTTCTTATTATCAAAATGCCATGAGAAACTAGTTCAAGAAATGGACCACTGCATGCATCTACTAAATGGAAGTTGATTGCTAGCTTCATGCCTTTTGACTATACTGGCCTTGTAGAATAACTTTGTATTCCTTTTGTACAATGCACCCTTAAATATTTGCATAGTGCATTTGACGTGCTTGTTTCTATCACAGGTGGTTGAAGTGAATGTCAAAGTCGAAAGTGCAGGCACAAATAATGTGCACAACAATGCTTTCTATGCTGAAGAAAAAATACTGAAATCCGAGTTGCAAGCAATGAGAGATTGTGACCCTTCATCTGCGCGACATTGGATTGTAAGAGCACATACGTACATGCTTGTTTGTTCTCTTCTTTTTATCATGTCATTGTCAATTATTCATGGCAACACATCAAATTATAATCATCCATGATAACAGACCATATCTCATTGTGCATAACTGCAAATGTTACTTCAGAATTTTCTGTCATCAAGCAGCTGCATCTCTCCTGATTTTCTTTAGTGTTCATGTCAGCAATGACATACCAGTTGCACAAGAAGCATGTCAAATGTCATCGACACCATGTTCACACCTCTCAGCAAAGCACTTTATTTTTTGTTTGGGAGCCTTGGGGCAGCTGATCATACTGCTTTTCTTCCATGTTTCTTGTTTGCATCTTGATCAGGTTAGGAACACAAGGGCTGTAAATCGTACCGGACAACCAACTGGTTTCAGACTCGTGCCTGGTTCAAACTGTTTGCCATTTGCTCTGCCCGAGGCAAAGTTTCTTCGAAGAGCAGGGTTCCTAAAGCACAATCTTTGGGTGACACCATACAAGAGCGATGAGAAGTTTCCTGGAGGGGAGTTCCCCAACCAGAATCCACGTCTTCACGAGGGTTTGGCTACTTGGGTGAAGAAGGATAGACCCTTGGAGGAAACTGACATCGTCCTCTGGTACACATTTGCCTTGCACGCTGATATCCAGCATTGTTTCTTCAGTTTGCAGTTCGCGATCCTTACAACTGAATTTTGCATCTGTAGGTATGTATTTGGGCTCACCCACATCCCAAGGCTTGAAGACTGGCCGGTCATGCCGGTGGAACGCATCGGCTTCATGCTCATGGTACCACAGTTTGAGCCTTTCAAAATCCTCCTTCTGTAGTAGTTTTGATTCCAGAGAGGAAATCGCCGCGTTCTGTCATTACTTCACGATCTCAGCTCAATGTACGCTTGTTTTCTCCTTTGCAGCCACATGGATTCTTCAACTGCTCGCCTGCTGTTGACGTGCCTCCTGGCACTTCTGATGCCGCCGATGTCAAGGAAGCAGAGTCGCCTAAAGCCATCCAGAACGGCAGCCTTGTTTCCAAGCTCTGAAGCTTCGCGGCTCCTCAAAAGAACAAGCTGGCAATAAAAGTTATCTTCTCGTGGTCTGTTTCGTTTTCTGTAATATGTTTGTTTTGCTGCTCTGAATGATTGTGAATGTTAAGCTGCACTAGTAGCATCTAATAATGTCTGGACTGGCATAATGCCTGTATAAATAGAAGTGTGTTGCCTTTTGGGGGCAATGGTTGCCATGTCATCGATCGTTTGCTGGACTGGCGCACTGCATGTCGGCGTCCACCTGGTGGAGGAGGTGGTGGGTTGGCCTCCGCCTCTGAATGGATGGAGTCGAGGACGGCTTGCTGCTCTGCCACCTCCTCCGTTTGGGCCATCTCAAACTCTGCCAACGCCTTGGGCATGGCGAAGCTTGCAGCTGGATCCGCCTTGCTTGTGTCCTCCTTTGGAGTCCTCCTGCGGCTTTGGCTAGTCCGGAGGTAGGCCGACCATGATCCGGGCATCGCGCCTAGCCTTGATTTGCTCAAGTGAGCTCGAGCCGCCGCTTCAGCATGGGCATGGTGTACGTAGTGATCTGACACCTCGGCATGGCTAGCGGCAAACGAATTGGAATGTGGGAGCGGCGAAGGAGTGAGCATGACGTAGGTAGTGATCCAGCACCTCGGCATGGCTAGCGGTGGACAAATTGGAATGTGGTGGCGGTGGAGGGGAGAGGGGAATGGGGGTCTATAGGGTTTGGGTGCCGATGGCGTCCAACATAAATAGGCGGACTAGGGTCCTCAGGTGGCGTGCCAGAGCGGCAACACGCGACGCCATCAAGAATCGGACAAGACGTCTATCGGCCCGATGACCTTTTGACTATTTTCCGCATGGGCAGTCTTTTTTTAGGGGTGCACAGGTCCTAGCAGTCCGACGTAATAACGATTCGGTACAATTGATAGAATTGTTTTTTGTTACTAAGACTCTTAGCTAAAAGTAACTGTTCTTTTCAATTTCCTCCTTTTAACTTGCAATTATCCTATGTTGCACTGATAGAATTGTCTTGCTTGTTATTTTTTAGGGGTGCATAGGTCCTAGCAGTCCGACGTAATAACGATTCGGTACAATTGATAGAATTGTCTTTTGTTACTAAGACTCTTAGCTAAAAGTAACTGTTCTTTTCAATTTCCTCCTTTTAACTCGCAATTATCCTATGTTGCACTGATAGAATTGTCTTGCTTGTTACTCCCTCCGTCTCTGAATTCTAGTTTTTGTCTTAAGTCAAAATTTAGAACTTTGCTCACCTTTAGGAAAAAGTAAAAGCATTTATGTCATTAAATGTACTTTGATAATATATCAATTTGATGTCATATATATTATTACTATTTTCTATAAAATTGGTCAAAATTTTAAAACTTTGACTTAGAACAAATGCTAGATGTACACTTATTCACAGACAGAGGGAGTACTAAAGGACTCGTAGCTAAAAGAAACTGTTATTTTCAATTTCCCCTTTTTCTCACAATTATCCTAGGTGGCATTGTTAAGGTAGCATCGTGTAGCGACGACACTCACACGTTTCTCCAACATTTCCCAAATCTTGCTCATCATGCTGGGTTCTATTGACAAGACATAAGTACATTTGCAAGCATATTATTTATCTTCAACATTTCCTCAATCACCAAAACAAAGATGCGATGCAATTCTAGTTTGCATCATTCCTTTCAACTGTGATACAGCACTATACACCTTTCACACATTTGGTGACTAAAGAGTAGTACTAGCACCCAATCGTTTCTACTTATCACAAAGATGCAATTGTTCAGTCTTCAGGTCAGCTGAACCAAAGCTTTTCTTGGGCTGTACTATACAGTTTTACCCAGCATTCCACTACTTTGTGTCCCTCATCGCCATTTGACCAACTTCCCCGTCACAATCTGTAATGATAGGATTTACAAGCAAGCCAAGGCAAAGGACATGAAGATGATTTTGATGTACTCCCTCCGTCCGGAATTAGTTGACGCTCAAACGGATGTATCTAGACGTATTTCAGAGCTAGGTACATCCGTTTGAATGTCAACTAATTCCGGACGGAGGAAGTAGATGCGTACATGCCCACTTGGCCCTTTGGGAAGCGCCTGATTTGGAAATGATGTAGTTAATGGCCAGCCCCATAAAGGGGTTGTTAGTGTTTGGTAGGAGCCATCTGCTCATCTTCTGGCAGAGAGAGATTTCGGTCGCCATTTATCAGCATCTGAAAGGGCACGTTGGGCATTCGCAGGAGAGAGTGATTCAAGTATTACATCTCTCATATGTGAGGCGGCACTTTCTCCATGGCGTGTTGCCAGCTCTAGATACATAAGAGACCTGATCTTGTCTCCTGCCTAAACAACATAAGCATCATCATTAAAAGGATGTAACAAGAAGATACATGTAATGCATGACTTAAACACTGAAGAGCCAGTCATTATAATGTTACAGACAGTGCATCTGACCTTTCTTTTTAGAGAAAAAAATAAAGATAAGAATGGTTGGCATATCATAAAGATTATGTGTGTCAATGGCCCAGCTTGTTTACAATGCTGACCTTCATTACCAGTGCAGGCACTGTATCATGGTTGTTTGTTCTCAATTTTCCTTAATCCAACCATCTTGACAAAGATATTATATACTGCTGCTTTCGTTTCTGTCTACCTAGGTCTCTTTTTGTGAGAATATATCTATGCCAAACTAAACCAACATCAAAATGGGGTGGTTTGGTGTAGGTCCTAGGTAGAAAGTCAACTGCTCCTTGCTGCTACAATTGTATGCAGCCTGAGGACTTCCAAACTAAAAGAACAAAGCATCACACAGTGGGCAACAATTATGCATTGATAAATGTAGTGGCACACAATGCAGGATGGCAGGAAAAAATAAATACATACAATGAACGCATCATTTCTTCACAAGAAAACCATTCCAAAATGAAAATATGTAATCAGTTTAAGATAATAGTTCAGATATGTAATACATGCATTCCCGAGGAATAAAAGGAAAAGGGATGACATACCGCACAGAGTTTAATACCAGACTCATAAAGAGCCTTTCTGTGACCACAATCAGCAGCTAGTTGCAGCCACTTCTTTGCACGCACTGGATCCAGTGTAAACCCTTCACCAAAGCCATAACACAAGGAAACATTATACATGGCTCGTACATTCCCTCCTTCTGCAGCTCGTAAGTACCACTTTGCCTGCATTTACAAGTTTCTGTCAGTTTGAAATGTAAAGGTAAGAACCTTAACATAATTGCTACGGAGGGTAATCTTGTATCGACCAGCTCCTGTATTATGAGGGATCCGGGTGATATAATCCTGATAACCTTGGTAGGGTGTCAAGATCAATGAATCAGTTCTCTAAGCTAAGTTCAACAACTAAAAGCATGAAAGCACAACAAATCAGCTTCAAAATCCTCACAGAGCCAAAAATAAGAACACCTAGACGCTGTCTAATGCAGAACTAGTTCACACATGAGATGCGCTACCAACAAATCCTAGAGAGACTAGATATCAAAACAGTGAAACTGGTTCCACTTGTAAGTATGAGGAGTAACTAATTACTTTGATCTGGGGAAAAAAATTGAAAATCACAGCTGTGTAACACAGAGCTGGTATCTTACAGCTTCCCGTTGATTACGCTTGATTCCTTTTCCATTCTGCAAGCAGAGGGCTAGGTTGTACTGGGCACGAACATTGCCTGCGGATGCAGCTGGATAAAACCATCTAACAGCTTCCTCGGCCTGGGGTGGATCAGCTGTAGTGTAAAGAGATTTGGCAACATTGTCAATTCTGAATTTCTAATGCTCCGAGATGAAGAGTTTGATTGAAAACAAGTTGGTAAAATACATAAAAGGTATTTCCTCTGCGAGTTAGGTATTTATCACTCTTTAGAGGTTATAATCAGACTGAAAGAACCTGAGACTTTACTTAAAAGGCCAGCAGAACCCCAGAGTTTTTTTAACACTTAAACTCCTTTTATTAACTAGCGATCACAGTAGCATAAAATACAAGCAAAGGGGTAATAATAGGCACTAGGGGCATCATCAAACCAAGTACTAAGAGAAGAAAACCTAGCCATTCTAGCCAACTCATGCGCTACGGCATTTCCTTCCCCATGACAGTGCTCGAAATGGACCTGAATAAGATCCCGAGACATATGGTAGCAGTTATCAAAGATTGCAGCCGCCGGTCCTGAGAAATTGCCACCGCCATTCATTGCGTTGATCACGTCATTACTATCGGAGTTTATGATCAACCGGGAGCAGAGCCCCAGAGTTTACCTAAAAGACCCAGCAGAAGGCAAACGCCAGAGCCAGAACAATCAATAATTCCTCCTATAAAAGATCGTCTCGGACTGTGCGGTAAACAAATCTAATCATGCCTGCCAATCTAGGATAGTATGGGACCAGACAAATTCGTCCTAATAAGATTGTATACTAACCATTTTGCTACCAGCTCGAACAACCCTCCAAGAAAGGAAATATAGGCCAAATCTACGATACCTTCGAGGTAGGACACTCCGAGATTGCACATGCCGACAGGGTGTCCCAGCTCCGACGCCGCCTGGTAGTACCCCACCGCCTCCTCCCGTTGCCCCTCCTCCCAGCACATCAGCCCGGCGTCCACCATGCCAGCCGCGGACCCCAGCCTCGCCGCCCGCTTGAAGAGAC
>NW_024115567.1:0-6232 GCF_003073215.2 Triticum urartu
GTGCGGGGGGGGGGGGGGGGGGGGTGTTAGAGATATATTTGGGTTACATGTATTTGGTAGTCTAGGATTTGTAATCGGTCTCCTACCTTATCTCCAGTAGAGGCTTCTTTCCATCCAAGTCTTGTAATCAATATATACTCGCCCTCGAGGCTCAATAATACATCCATCATATTCCGCAACAATCCCTCTCTCCCTTCTAACAGAGTGAGTAACAGTTTGGCAGGTTGTCAGTGATAGGCTTGGGATGATCTTGAGGATGATCATTGGATGACTATGAGATCACACAATGATCATGATGTGTATATATTGATTGGCTAGATAGTCAAGAGTGAGATGGTTCATGTGACCTTAAACGAGGACTTACAATTACTTCTAGTTTACCATGTCATGATCATTATTTACTTCCACCTCCATATTAGTAGTTCATAACTTAAGACTGTAATGCTACGTTATTGTCTTGGCTTGATGCGTTTGATGGTTGTGAGCTTGCGAGTACATTCAAAGTACTCACCTGGCGTGTCATGCCAGATTTGCAGGTGAGGCCATGATTGATTGCTTGTCAAGGATCCCGAGTCTGCGAGCTAGGATGTGTCCCAGCCAGTGCCCCTTTGTAGTGGAGTCCATCACGATCGTCCCTGTTCTGCTACTAGAAGTTATTCTACTGCTACAAGTTGTTTTGTTGCTAGCATAGGACTACCTTAGCAGGCGTAGTGTTTCCGTGCCCCTGTAACCTTGAAATCAAAACCCTTGTACCCATATTGTAATAAAGAGTTGTTCTATTCTATGCCAAGTAGTGTTGTATTCCATAAGACTTGATCTCTAGGATGGAATACAGGGTGTTCCGGTTTCTCTAAGCCGGGGTGCCACAAAAGGTATCCCCTTCAAAGCTAATATTCATGAGTTCACCAAAATTTAGAGTATTTCTGGATTGGTCCATGCATTGGTGGGTTCGAGCCACCCCGCCTACTTTCTCCTCGCTAGTTAGGATCTTATTAAAGTCTAGGCGCAACCATGGTCTGCCATCCTGGTGTTATTGTTTAGCCTCCAAACCATTCTCCATGTTCCCTTCTTCCTCTCCAATTCTTACTCTCCATAGACTTCCTTCACAATCCAAACTCCACCATCCTATTCTATGACATCCACATCAACGTAACTCCTCCCAAATGACCGCAACAACTTATCAATGCCACATCGCCAAAACATTGCCACACCCATGTGGCGCCCTTTCGGGTTCCACACAGTCATGTTAGCGAGCCCGTACCTCCACCTAGACATCTCCAACCATTTCCCACACAATTTTATCACCGGCAAGAACATAAACATCAGGATAGTCCTACCTTTCGAGATCTAGAAGGCTGCAAATAGTTGGGACGTTCCTGAGTCCCTAACACTTTCGAGCTATTAATTTCATTGCTGCCCCGCAGAGCATTCCTACATCCTCACTTTTGTTTGTGTTGTTCTCAGCGTCCTCTTCATTCACTACTATCTCCTTGAACCTATCCTTCTTCATGAAATTTTGATCATCAATCTCCATCTCATTGCATCTCCTCTTACTACTGATGGAAATATACCCTAGAGGCAATAATAAAATGGTTATTATTATATTTCCTTAATCATGATAAAGGTTTATTATTCATGCTAGAATTGCATTGATCGGAAACTTAAATACATGTGTGAATACATAAACAAATACAGTGTCCAGAGTAAGCCTCTACTAGACTAGCTCGTTGATCAAAGATGGTTAAGGTTTCCTAACCATGGACATGTGTTGTCATTTTATAATGGGATCACATCATTAGGAGAATGATGTGATGGAGAAGACCCATCCGTTAGCTTAGCATATTGATCATTTAGTTTATTGCTATTTCTTTCTTCATGTCAAATACATATTCCTTCGACTATGAGATTATGCAACTCCCAGATACCGGAGGAATGCCTTGTGTGCTATCAAACATCACAACGTAACTGGGTGATCATCAAGATGCTCTATAGGTATCTCCAAACGTGTTTGTTGAGTTGGCATAGATCGAGATTAAGATTTGTCACTCCGAGTATCGGAGAGGTATCTCTAGGCCCTCTCGGTAATACACATCATAAGAAGCCTTGCAAGCAAAGTGACTAATGAGTTAGTTACAGGATGATGTATTACGGAACGAGTAAAGAGACTTGCCGGTAATGAGATTGAACTAGGTATGAAGATACCAACGATCGAATCTCGGGCAAGTAACATACCGATGGACAAAGGGAATTACGTATGTTGTCATAACGGTTTGACCGATAAAGATCTTCGTAGAATATGTAGGAACCAATATGGGCATCCAGGTTCCGCTATTGGTTATTGACCAGAGAAGTGTCTCGGTCATGTCTACATAGTTCTCGAACCCATAGGGTCCACACACTTAACGTTCGTTGACAATATAGTGTTATATGAGTTATATGATTTGGTTACCGAATGTTGTTCAGAGTCCCGGATGAGACCACAGACATGATGACGAGTCTCGAAATGGTCGAGATGTATAGATTGATATATAGGACGCTAGTATTTGGACATCGGAAGTGTTTTAGGACACACCGGGAAGAACTGGGTCACCTGAAGGGGTTCCGGGCCCCCCCCCCCCGAAAGTTATGGGCCTTATGGGCCAATGGAGGGGACAGACCAGCCCACAAGGGGGCTGGTGCACCCCTCCCATGGCTGGCCGGCCCTAAGGGGAAGGAAAGGGGAGGGTGGCCCCTCCCGCCTTTCCCTCCTCAGGAGAGAAAGGAAAGGGGGAGGGGCACTTCCTCCTTCCTTCCACCCACGTTCCAAATAAGGAAAGGGGGGCTTGGGAGAGACCCCAAGTAGGATTCCCCCTACTTGGGTACCCCCTTGGCTGCTCCTCCCTCCCTCCCACCTATATATATGTGGGAGGGGGCGCCTAGCAGATAACAGAACATTGTCTTACCCGTGTGCGACGCCCCCCTCCATAGTTTACACCCCCAGTCATATTTTCGTAGTGCTTAGGCGAAGCCCTACGGAGATAGCTTCACCATCACCATCACCACGCCGTCGTGCTGCCGGAACTCATCCACTACCTCGCCGTCTTGCTGGATCAAGAAGGCAGAGGACGTCACCGAGCTGAACGTGTGGTGAACGCGGAGATGCCGTACGTTTGGTACTTGATCGGTTGGATCATGAAAAAGTTCGACTATGTCAACCGCGTTGTCAAATGCTTCCGCTTACGATCTACGAGGGTACGTAGACACACTCTCCCCCTCTCGTTGCTATGCATCTCCATGGATAGATCTTGCGTGTGCGTAGATTTTTTTTCCATGCAATGTTTCCCAACAACTACCTGCAACATTTGACATGTCCTGTTTTCAGCCTTCTCCTCTCTATTAACTCTCTTGAATTTCTTTCCTTTGTTCTGCCAATCACCCTTCTTTCTTCAACTCAGGATCATTCACTCTAGGTTTTTCATTTGTTGTACTACATTCGCTACCACCTTGTCAGCCCCTATCTATTTATTCTGCATATCATTTGCACCCTTGTCCAAACCTACTAAGCCCATCGTGTTCTAATTCTTTTGCTCCTCTCACTTCCCAGTCACTATACACTCAGTCCTCTCCTGCCAGAACATTAAATATTTTGTTGTCCCATTCTTCTCACTCTTGTGCTCCCTTTGTTTGGTTTCATTTGGCTAGTAATCTTCTTATCTCCCCCACTGTTGCTGCTACAACTGTTCATAGTATTAGACTAATAGTATCATATTAATGCCATGACGACGCATCACACTGCCAGATCTCCCTCCTCTGCTACCCATGCTGCTTCCCTACGAACACTACGACCATAGGCTCCTCCCCACCCCTACCAACAGCGAAGCTATCCCTATGGTTGCTACCCCTACCATCACTCATCAACTTGTCGATCTTCATCACTCCCCCCTCAGCCTAATACATGGCTTTTTTCTATTTCTCTTTTGCTTCATTGGGCTTGATTGTGCTGTGGCCCCAGCAGTGGTATGTCGAGTGTTGTTGAACTTGGACTCTATGGATCGTTGCTTTATTTATAAAGCGGGGAGAAAACCTATTTCAAGAGAGAGAGCGTAATACATGGCCCATACTGAGGTGTTTCTCCCTTCTTTGGTTTCAGGATGCATCCACAAGCGTAGTAGAAATCCAGTAATGTTCCTACTCGAAATGACACCACAAAAGTCTCTTTTTCTTGCTTTCATCCTCTACAGTTGCCTGCTTGCCCATGTCCTTGTTCTTCTCCCTAGCCAATATGAATCTCCTCACCAACGATTCATTAATATCTAATTTACCTCCATCCTCATATACTTTATCTATCAATGTACCATATGGTCAAACATCCACAGCCACCAACTCATCGAAATTTTGCGCAATGAGCTCACCCGTGGTCATGTTCATGGATCCGAGAGGCAGACCCAAGACCCTAATCCACATCGGAATTATATTGAAGTCATACTCCTCAACTGTCTTATCCGCGTCAAATTTCTCCATTACCAAAAGCTCCTTATCAAACCCCCATGGCCCTTCTTCCAGTGCGCTCCTTCACCCCAACTCCTGCCGAAAAGTGTATAAAAAGATATTATCTACAAGCTCCTTTCATCTCTACCCCTTGATCGACACCATATAGTGTTTGCCCTACCACCGAAGCATGCGTTGGCCGATCCGAGAAAAGTATGCCCGCTGCCTGGGCGTCGGGATCCCCAACATCATCTCCTTCCCCGTGTATGTTGTCCCTACCTTCACTCCCCTCCTCTCCCTAGCTGATAGCATGAGCCCCTTCATCATGCCTTTGACATCCTCGATGCATCCCCTGCTCTGCTACCCCTCACAAAAACCCTAGGGAAGAGTAGCTGTTGTATGATCGTGTGCCCTAGCTAGTGTACACGAAAGACGTTTGTGGATTGGATTTGAACGGGTGAAAGAGAGGTGCGTGGCGTGATCAACAGGAACGCCTCACATCGTAGACATAGATCAGGGAGCATGGTGCGCTGGCGGCAATAGAACCCTATGTCCGACCGACAATTACAGAACAATCATCTTTCGGAACGGACCGTGCTATTAATTTTATATGCAACCAATTAATGGCAAGGGCAAAATTACCTTTGAAAATTCTGGGAGATGGTGGCTAAACACATCAAAAGTTTTTTGCGTCAATATGTCCAACTTATTTAGATATACAATTGAGTAAGGATTATATTAGATGCTATGCTCAAATATATAGTACAGATATACAGTAATTGCACGTCTCCGTTTTGAGTACTTTGTGCTTCTCTCAACTGGGATGCACCTTTTCAAGTGCTTCATCGTCTAGCCGCTGATTATATCCTCGTAAATGTTCCTGACCTTAGCGAAGAACGCTTTCCTGCAAAATCCATTGAAATTGTTTGAACGACTAGAGCCCTCCTTATCTAAGAATCTTATAGTAGCATTTTGCAGGTTCGGTACAAAGGCTGTGTTTCAATACCTGTCGGGCTTGAATAGCAGGTTCTTGTACGCAAACCACTGCATGTATTAGAAATTCAGAAGAACGGATCAAAATGGGAAACTCTTAGAAAATTGACAGCGATGGAAGAATGGCAGACTTGTACAGCATGATCAAATTAATGACCAGATTGACCAGTAAAATCAATCTTAGGCACGTTGCAGTTTGCGAATAGCAAAAGTTATCACGGTAAGGTTCTGTTGAGCTGTGGATCTTTCTTACCCCGCTGTAACCAATGCCAACGACCTCCATGAGACCTGGAACCACGGGGAGCCTGTCGATTGCCTGCAAGGTTAACACCAAAATCACCTTCAGCTACCCCATCAACTCGGTGATTTTTTAAACAACTTGTTCGACAAACAGTTGAGGTAAGCGTCTTCAGTACCGATACTACTCCGCCGGCGCTCCACATGCCGAGCGTGGCGGCGACGGCGAGCGTGGGCACCGCGTACTTGTCCTCCACTCTGTCCCACTGTGCGGCGCAACCGCGCAACTAGGTGTCAGTCACTCGCTCCACAACTAATGAACTCCAACGTGCCACGTACGTACCTCTTGTTTCAAGCCGTTGAAGAACTCTGTAAGCTCGGCGTTGTCGGCCAGCGGCGCGGCCGGCTCACCGGCGGCCATTGACACCACGTTCCTCGCGAGCCTTTTACCTGGAAAACAACTCTTCTTAGATCCACGTCCCATGCCGCTGCACGCACGCGCAAGTTCTCAAAGCCACACTCACAGAAGGAGGCG
>NW_024115568.1:0-18721 GCF_003073215.2 Triticum urartu
TATCTCCATTGGCCGGACTATTAGACAATGAAGATACAAGATTGAAGACTTCGTCTCGTGTCCGGATGGGACTCTACTTGGCGTGGAAGGCAAGCTAGGCAATACGTATATGGATATCTCCTCCTTTGTAACCGACCTTGTGTAACCCTAACCCTCTCCGGTGTCTATATAAACCGGAGGGTTTTAGTCCGTAGGACAACAATCACAATATACAATCATACCGTAGGCTAGCTTCTAGGTTTTAGCCTCTCTGATCTCGTGGTAGATCTACTCTTGTAACACCCATATCATCAATATCAATCAAGCAGGACGTAGGGTTTTACCTCCATCAAGAGGGCCCGAACCTGGGTAAAACTTCGTGTCCCTTGCCTCCTGTTACCATCCGGCCTAGACGCACAGTTCGGGACCCCCTACCCGAGATCCGCCGGTTTTGACACCGACAGCCGCTGAAAAGAACAAGGCCCCAGTGCCCGAAAGAGAAGAGTAAGAAGAGGATGCCCCAATGCTCATGAAGCTGAGACCCAGATTACCAGAGCATAATGATGCTCATCCAGTTGTTGAAAACATGAAGGAGAGGAAAGACAAAGGATTGAGGAAATGGAGAGAGGAAGACCCCTACTCCATCAGAAGGAAGACTGCAGTTCGTCACCGCTTCTACACCAAAAAACAACAAGATTTCTATGAGACAATTTTGCTTGATAAGAAGCCCATGGTCAGTGACATGAAGTGGTGGAGTGGAAGTACATTGATCTGCATGAGGACAACCTCCCCCGCGTTCATGAGGACTTTAGGACTGTTGGTATTAGTGCATCCATAGGGAAGAAGTTGACTGCATGGAATGATGAAATTATCATGCAATTTTACTCTACATCTCACTTCTATCCCAATGGAAGAATTGTCTGGCTGACTAAAGGAGTGAAGTACCAGTCTAGTGTGCTTGAGTGGGCCACATTGCTTGGTGTGCCTGAGGGTGATGAGAATGACATTGATGTATATGCTAAGCCAAAGATGGACCACAATTCCATGGCTAACATGTACACGGAGGTACCTAAGAAGTACAAAGAATCTCACAAACTTGGCCAAGATAACATATACTCTTGTATGATCATTCTCCTACCCAAGCCAAATCTGAGAGAGAGATTGAGTGTTGAGGAGACTATCAAATGTACCGGAGATATCCATTTCATATGCTCTTGTATGATCATTCACTTGTTTACTTGGTGATGAGTGCTATTTGTGTTGCAATCATACCATTTTGAGCGCTCCACCAAGATGTATGTGGCATGGAAGAGTAACCCATGATCCTAATCGATTGTGCATTTGCATTCAAAAGAAATTTTTTAATAATGCACAAATTTATGGGGAGCTCTTGCTTATTACATACTTCTCAAAGCGACGATGTATTTCATTCATTATATCATTTGTCGAAACTTTGATCTATATGTTGTCATCAATTACCAAAAAAGTGGAGATTGAAAGTGCAATTAATCCCAGGATGGGTTTGGTAATTAATAACAACAAATATTTCATTAATCTAATGAACATTGATGATATATTTCAGAAAAGATCAATAATTGGCATGGCATGGACTAGTGGATGTGGACTCCTCAAAATGTGAAGGGCAAGAATTGGCTACCCAAGACTCTACATTTTTGGCTTAGTGATCCAAAGTCACATTGAGTCCCCTAGGAAAGCTAATACTATTAAAAGGTGATGAGGTATTGTTGATGAGGTTGTTGCTCAAAGTGCTCAGTGATATTGGTCCAAAAATCCTCCATCACTTTCCCACAAACATATTTGTCCAAACCCTAATTCATCATTTTGGTCCCACCGATATAGTTCAGTTCGGACCCACTGAGATGATCATTATATTGCCACAACCAGAACCCTAACAAATCGGTCTGACCAAATTGGTTCTTGATTCCACCAAGAAGGCCTTGCCAAGTTTCTGTGATGAAGTCATTTCATTTCGAAATCACCGAGACAAAACAATCGGAACCAAGACGCGACTCTGCCATAGCCACTGCACTTCCGTCCCACCGAGATGGTATAATCGGTCTCACCTAAAACTCTAACGGTCAAGTCTTTTGCACTAGTCGGTCTCACCGAGATTTTTATATCGGTGCCACCGAGTTGGGTCAAAGACTTGTAACAGTTGGATTTTTGGTGCTGCCTATTTAGACCCTCCACTACCACTTACTCTAAAAGAGAGCCATCAGAATGAAACACAACTTCCACCATTAATTTTGAGAGAGATCCACCTACTCATGTGTTGAGATCAATAGATTCCATTCCTACCATTTGAACCTTGATTTCTAGCCTCTTCAAGTCGCTTTCTACTCCAATCCTTCTCCTAACCAAGCCAAATCTATGAGAGAGAGAGAGAGATTGAGTGTTGAGGAGACTATCATTTGAAGCACAAGAACAATGAGTTCATCATCAACACAACATCTATTACCTTTTGGAGAGTGGTGTCTCCTAGATTGGTTAGGTGTCACTTGGGAGCCTCCAAGATCATGTGGAGTTGAACCAAGGAGTTTGTAAGGGTAAGGAGATCGCCTACCTCATGAAGATCTACCCGAGTGAGGCTAGTCCTTCGTGGATGGAATCCATGGTGGAATAGACAAGGTTTCTTCTTCATGGACCCTTCGTGGGTGAAGCCCTCCGTGGTCTCGCGCAACCGTTATCCTCCGTGGGTTGAAATCTATATCAACGTGGACGTACGATAGCACCACCTATCAGAACCACACCAAAAATCATCATGTCTTCATTGCTTTTGAAATCTCCAAACCCCTCCTTTACTTACATGTGCAATGTTTTACTTTTCGCTGCTACACTCTTAGAATTGCATGTGTAGGGTGATACTTTGCTAGATATGCTAAAATCTGCCCACAACTAAAACTGAAAAAATGTTAGATTCTTATTTGGTCAAGTAGTCTAATCATCCCCTCTACACATACTTGTCTAATCATCCCCTCTACGCATACTTTCGCCCCTACACGGTGGTTCATCCTCTCGTGGTGCTAGTTTTGGTCGTGCCGACCGCCGCGGACCCGGTTCGGGTCAGCGTGCGTCTGATGGGCCTGTCTCGCTTTGGTCGTAGTTGAGATCTCTGAAGGTGGCAATCCCATGCACACGATGCTGGACATAGGTTCGTCAAGCAGATCCAGGTGAAAACCATGCTCCCGGCTAGTTGCCAATGCCGCGATGGCGGCGTTCTTCTGCATCGCCCCCTTCTTGAAGACATCGTCATGAAGAAGCTCCAGACCTCTATCCGATACCTTCGGGGGAAACCCTAGATCACTCATTTGGATGAAAGCGGCACTCTGTATTGTTCCCTCCTTGGGGTCGTCATTCTTGAAAGTGTGCATTAGCTCGAGGGACCAGTGGACGGTTTCAACGCTGGAACAACGTTTCATGTGGCGCATCGACGATTTGGAGTCTCGGTGGCGTGACGCAGCAGGGTCTCAGCGACGAATGCTTGATGATGAACGCGCGTAGGGAGGTGGCGTTGTCTGGCGCTATGGTGAAGTAGATGGCAAGCCTGACAAGGTCGATGCGTCAGTGCCTGCTCTAAAGATGGATCGATGGAAGATGGTGACGACGACCTCTACAGCGTGTGCATGTGATAACTACTGAGAGTGCACGAGACCGGTGTGTGCACAAGACCTGGCAATGCGGCTTGGTTGGGGCCTCCAGCTTTAGATGTTGGGCTTTTGTGAGGGCTGGGTATGCGGCTCAGACAATCTGCACCTCTTTATCAAGTTGATAGGAGTAGCGATAAATGTTACCAAGATGATGACTTCAGACTTACGGATGTATTACTTTATATGACTTTGGTGAATAATTAATAATGTCTGTGTGCATCATCCTGATGCAGAGGCTGGGGGCCATCCTTCTTTTTGAAAAAAGAGACGAAAATTATTTTACAACGAGATATGGCCTTGCTCTACATTAGTAACGAGTGAAGGGTTGAAATGAAAGAACATACCGACTTTCCGAGGGCCGTTTTTGTAGTAGAGATATCCCGAGGGCCTCTGCAGAACGGGCGTTTTCAGTTTCCACTCCGGTGCCGGCCGTCATATCACTAGTCCACTGCCGCCGGCGACGTGGATTGATCGCTCTACATCAATCGAGACCGAATAAATTTCCTGGCTGCCTCCGTCAACATCCCCGGCCGATCTACCGCCGTGCGCCGCCACCCTAGTTCCGGAGGTACGCTGGAGCTCTACCTTCTCCCTCCCCGGCATTTCAGGATAGAGGTGTTAGCTTTTCTTACCAAAATTGGACTCGCCAGCCCACTACGGTCTACGAGTCGCCTCCAATTCAAATGCTGTAGAAACCCTTGCTCCATCCCCTTTCTGCCTGACCGTCGCCGCCCCGTCCCTGTCCTCAAAACCCTAGCTCGCCCTAAACCGTGGCAAGCACCGCCGCCCCTCATCCTGCGCTGGCGTTCGTCTTCCGAAGCGGCGGAGGTGCAGGAGGGCCCCGATCTAGGTCAGACCTCACTGACCGGCACGCTGTGCTCACAACTCGCATACTACCAACATCAGTTCATTTTCCATTCGTTTTTTTTTTGGGATCCCAACCTCCATAGCGCACGATCGAGTTCGAGTCCAGCCCTTCTTATAGAGAAGGGCAATACTTATCTGTACCATGCTACACAATGATTGCTTGGCTAATGGGGCCATTAGTTGATCTGATGATGGCCACCTGTGGTTTATTTTATTTGGGATGGGGGACAGGGCTGGGGCCTGATGGTCACCATCACATGCCAACCTGGTCTTGTGGCCGTTGGAAACGGCGTAGATTAACCCGATTGAACGGTCGTTCGACACGTGGTGGCGGTCTCCACCGCTCTATTTTTTTATTTATAAGGTTTTATTCAGGCTTTGTATAGCGAACATTTTGTATTTGAATTGTATGGTATGTCTTCACTGTTTTATCTAGTGTTGTCAAGTGATGTTTTATCGTCTATCGGGTGCTGATTAGTATCTTCATGGTGTGATAAATATTTTCTAGGTGTTATTGAGTCTCTCACATGCTATCATTTCTATTATTGAGATGAGATCTTCTGTGAGCTTTCGTAGAAAATTTAGTACTACTTTTTTTTTTCAAGCACATGGTGCTATTTATGTTGATTTCTTCTGTATATCTTCAAAGATCTGGAACTCTCATTTGTTTCCTAGTTGAGCCAAATGAAGATTTTAGTGCAATAAACAAAAATTGAAGGGTGCAATCTGACCCTCGCCACACCCGGGGATCGAACCTGGTTGTGCAGCATATTCTCTCTTTGTCCAGCACCGCGACCACTGCGGGTTACCTTAATATATTGAAATTTATAACAAAGACACTATTTGACACATTATTTCAGTACCTCGGTTGCAAATATTCCCATATTATATAGATGCTCGATATGTCCGTAAATCCCTTCCTTTTAATTTTGACTAACAAACACACTTTTGTTACATGCGCTTACTTTATTTCTTTAAAAGGATCTGGTCCTGATTTCTCTCTTTTTTGCCTTGGGATATGCGCTTGTATAGGTTGATATAGACAGCAAGAGGGCATCATATTGTACCAGAAAGCGCCAAAGAAGTACAGATTGCAGCACAAGCGATGGAACTTAATAGTCGAGAAAATAAGGCTCCGCCGGGGTAAGAACTAACTACTTTACCCGGTAAAAAGAAGTGCTCTGCTTGTAAAGAGACATCACACAATTTGGATCAATGCAGGATAAAAGACAAATTGGGTACTATGGCCCAGCTATTTGGACATTCTACAAGGTTCCCGTTCTACATGATTCAACCTTCAAAGGAAGTTGTCGAAAATGAAAAATTCTATCATCACTGCCTGCTGATCACATCTAATGCCTGTAACTTGGACCCGACAAGAGTGAAAACTGAACTAAACAAGTTCTGGAAGCTGACTGATGACTGGCATATAAAGAGAGAAGGTAGGCAGAATTTCGTAGCATCCTTCAACTCAGAGGATGACCTACTAAGCTGTTTAAAGCCTCCCAATGTAGAAACATTTCTGGATGAAAAGGAGGTGAATTTCACTGTAGCACGGTGGGATGAAGGTGATGGGGAAAAGCTGGACTTGATCAGAGAGTGGCTTTTGGTCTATGGGGTCCCAGGTGCATATAGAAACTGGAAGGAGCTATATCAAGTTGCATCTGCAGTTGGAGTTTTGCTTGAGGTGGATGAGGAAAGTTTGGAAAGTGGAGATAAGGAGCCTATTAGGTTGAGGATAGCATTGGGAAGTCTTGTTGGTGCTCCTTTCTCTTGCCACTTTGTGTTTGGATGGTCTTCTAGACTAGTGAAGTTCATGATTGGAGACAAAGTAAAAAGGATAGAAGGGCAATGGAAGGAAGTAGAAGAACGGAATGTTAGTGCCATGAAGGAATATGCAGATATAAGAGAAGAAGGTATTGAGGTACCTCCAGAAACACTGAACAAAGGAATGGATTTAGAGGGCACTGGAGTAGATTTCTTAGGCAATTATTCTTTGGATTTTGGAAGTTGCTCAGGCAAGGAACGTGAAGAAGAACTGAAGACCACAGAAACAGCTACATTGCTGGAAGTGGCGAAGTTCATTGCAGAGTTGAGAGCTGATGAAGAGATAAAGGAAAACAGCATAAGTGCTATGGCAGCCACCACAACAAACTCAATGAAAGCAACAAAGGGGGGGCAATCCCCAAGTGAAAGCTCAGCAAGAGGTGATCATATGTCGTGTTTGGAAGATTGTTGCGACAAGGATCATCAAAAGAAACTGAAGACTGATATGGCTACATTGCCTTAAGTGTCAAAGTTCACTGAAGACTTAAGAACTGATGGAGAGATCAAAGAAAACAACGCAAGTGAGTGGGCACCAGAACGAACTCTGAAAGAGCTACAGAAGACATTCCAAAAGCTGAAGGTTGGCAATTCATAAGCGGAAGTTCAACTTCAACGAGCTTCATTGAAAGGGTCCCCAGAGGTGAGTGAAAACTGCGCATTTGCGAACTTTGCTGTGCTATATTTATCAAATATGCTATGAAAAATTCCTTTCCAAATCAAATCAAAAGGAAAATACTTACAAGAGCATGGGCTAAAATTGTTTCCGAAAATGGAAATAAATGAATTCTCAGTTCTTGAAAAAGATAATTTAAAATATCATGTATGTTGTGAATTTTCTTGGCACAATATCAATTGGTTGACACTTTGTTTGCTGACATCATTTCTGATCTGCCCATGAAGGTATGCACAAGCCACCTATAAAGAATGTGTACACAAGGAGAGATCGGAAGCAAAAAGAATCGACAGAAGGTTCCACTTTGTTTGCTGATATCAGTTCTAACAGTGCCCATGAAGGTATACAGAAGCCACCTATAAAAATTGTATTCGAGAGAAGAAGTGATCCCAAGCAAAAAGGATCCACAGGGGGGCAACTTGCTTCAAAGGAACTGAACAAAGGAATGAACCCAGGGAGCAGCAGTCACGCCACAAGGATTGCAACCTTAACATGCAATATTTTGGACTCAAAAAATTTATTAGAGAAGCAACACGAGAAAGAAATGAAAATGGCAGAAACAGCTTTACTAGGAAAAGGACCAGAGTCGACTGAAGAATCTGGAGGTGGAGAGAATAAAGACAACAATGTAAGGACCAGTACAGCGTACTACATGAGAAACAAAACAGCAGTGAAGACTCTGGGAGCTGAAGGAGCGCAATGTATCAAGGGAAGTTCAGCGTGCATGATTAGAGTAACTCAAACAAAAGGTGAGTAAAAATCCTATGTGCATAAAATTGTTATACTTGTATACCTTCAAATCTGTTCTGAACTAAGTCTTCTATCACAATTTAGAAGGAAAACACCCAAATGGCATTTGACTACCAGTCTCTTTAGAAAATGAAAAGAAAACTGATTTTCAGTTTTTGAGTGACACAATCAGGAATATAAGAATCGGTGTGTACACCAACACATGGACTGTAGAGAGCGTGCAAGATGACAGCCTTACTAATTGTGGTGGGCCATGTGTTTACGTGAACATAAGGAAACCATCTTACATTACTGCTTTACAAAAAAGCTTACATAAGATAAGAATATGAACTTGAACAAAAGAAGGTTAAAACAGATTAAATACAAAAACAACTAGGGAGATGTGAGATGAGTTATGCGGAAAACAGTAACTGCTTTACTAATTTGCGGAGGGAACATTACCCTGATGGACAAAATTCCCGTTTAGAAATGAGAAGAGTTTGATTATTGATACTATGTTTTACTGTCTTCAACCATTTTATGTATTGATTAATTTCTGATCCAACGCATTGATGCTTTTTTAGAACATTGATTTTGATATGGTTGTGTTTAAAAAGTAAAATAGGAGTTTAGTTCCAACCCTTTTGCTATAAAAGTTCGGCAGCGTTCTGATGGAACAGGAGAAACATCCCTGATTTATTGAAGTTTTGGGCTAGAAAATATTTTGCTAATATGTACTTTGTTTGCACTGTCTCTGAAGGTGTTGACATGGCTGCAACGACACTAGAAGGAGCTCGGTTTGATGGAAAGCAGCCTGTGTCTAAGATGACTACGCGGTATGTGATCTGATATTTTACTTCTGCCTGTTTGTTTCTCGTCTTGTCTTATTGTTTCATTTATATTTATGGATATTTGATTACTTCCAACATGACATGGTATAGGCTAACTCAATTTTACGAGGAGTTCAACACATATAATGAAATCTATGACAGTTTCGTTGAGATGGGTCTTCGAGAAAATCTGCTGAAAGGAATATATGCATATGGTAATTCCTACTTTATTTGTTAATATGTTGAGATGCTTATTTGCGTATACAATTATTTCTTGACTCGACATGTATTATAGTGAAGTCTTAATGCGATTTTTCTTGAAGGTCTGGCGATGCCTTCTGCAATCCATCAACGGGGAATTGTCCCATTGTGCAAGGGTCTGGATGTTATCCAGCAGTCACTGTCTGGAACAACTGTGACACTTGCCTGTGGAGTTCTCCAGCGACTCGATTATGGATCCACGGAATGCCAAGCTTTGGTTCTTGTACCAACGCGTGACTTGGCACAGGACACCGTGAAAGTTATTGGAGCACTTGGTCAGTGGCTAGGTGTCAAAGCTCATGCTTGTCTTGGAGGAACTAGTATTCGTGAGGACAAGCAAATTTCGTCGAGCAGCAATCAGGTTATTGTCGCCACTCCTGGCCGCGCTCTTGACATGCTAAGAAGACGAGCGCTTTGTCCAGATAACATCAGAATGTTTGTCTTGGATGAAGCTGATGAAATACTCGCAGGAGGTTTAAAGAACCAGGTTGGTTTTGCATCCTCATACCAGCTCAGTTTACAGTGATCCCAATGGTTGCAAAACTTCTCTCGTACTACTTGTTCTTTTAATTTGAAACGATAAAAATAGATCTTGTTCAGCTCATGCAATTCTATGGTGGCATCTATTTTCGTAAACTGTGACCATTCATCTTTCTTGCAGATCTATGATATTATCCAGCTTCTCCCAGCCAAAATCCAGTTTGCTGTATTCTCTACCACCATGTCCAATGAAGCTCTTGAACTTTGCCGGAAGTGCATGAATAAGCCTATGAAGGTCATAGTGCCAAAAGATGAAGAACTTGAGGGTTTTAGTGTTAAGCAGTTCTATGTTAAGGCTGAGAATGAAGAATCAAAGTTTCAAAAATTATGTGATCTTTTTGACACCATGGCCGTCACGCAAAACATCATCTTTGTCAACGCACGTCGGAAGGTCAAGCCACTGACTGAAAAGATCAGAGGCAGGGGGTACACTGTCTCGGCAAGCCATGGTGGTATGGACCAGCACTCCAGAGATGTTGCCGTCCAGGATCTCCAGTCGGGATCATCCCGTGTCCTCGTCACCACCGACCTTCGTGGCGCTGACGCATTGCAGGTCCCTGTTGTCATCAACTATGATCTGCCAACACAACCAGCACAATACCTTCGTCATGTTCGACGAAGTGGACAGCCTGGAGGGATTGGTGTCGCTATCAGCTTTGTTGCTCGTGCTGATGAGCGTGTCCTGTCTGGCATCCAAAGGTTCTGCAATACTCAGATGGCGGAGTTACCCTCCAACGTCGCTGACCTCTTGTGAGCAATTCTGTAGTTGGATATGGTGCACAGATGGCTATCTAGACTTCTTTTTTCTATCGTTGGCCTGGAGAGCTGCGCAACAGCTGCATTTTGTTGAATTGTGGGAATCGTCTTGTGGGATTGAAACGTGTTGAGTTCTCCGGTATTATGTCATGGTGGTTCGAAACTGAATTCGATGTGGTGCAAATAGTTGTTTGAAATGTTTTGGTGGTTCATCTGTTGTTTACTATTGTTATATTGTGTTGGTGCACATATGCTGCTAGTGAGCAACGTTATGCGCACAGGTTACAGAATCCTTAAGCCAGGACAAATAATGCAGGTCAGACTTGGATTGAACCTTGGACCAGATTACATAGCAAGTTGGTCACCTATAATATCAAAGAATGTTCTGCTGAATGAATCTGATGTTAGTACCACAATTTGCAGGCAATAACAACTACTGGTGGGTACCATGATCTTTCTGTTCTGTATTGTAAAGGCAACACCAGCGCAGTCCAGACACTTTTGGACATCCAATGCCGTGCATCAAACGCTTGACGCCTCGGACCCAGCCAAAACTGAAGTGGAGCCGACACATGTGGACAATTCCACCACTGTCTCCACGCAAAAGGCTGCCCTTGCCCTTTGGTGGTGGTTACCCACAAGACCAGCACCGCAACACGTAACACCCACCGCCAAAACAGAATAAGAGGGAGGACGCTTTGGCGGAGGCCGGTCACCGAGTACCTCCTCCACCAAAGTGTGTGAACCGGCGGGTGCCAGCCATGCAATCACCGCTCCTGCAGCCGCCACCGCTCTGCCTAGCGCAGCTGGATCCACCATACTACTACTAAACCCAGCGCACCTTCATGGAGCCTCAGTCACAATCGTCGACGCTTGTCCTTGTGCGGATGCCGGCTCCCTCGTCCTTCGGTGCCCAGTCTCTGTTTGCTTCAATGTCTCAACCGGGCGCGATAGTGGATGAGAAGGAGGCAATGATGAACATGATTCACGACAGCGGTGACCACAAAGACGGGAAAGTGGAGGACTCTTGGCCGGAGTCGGACACCCAACAAATGGACACCCAGATACAAACACCCACCAGAAGCACACTTAACAGCAGACGACGACTAGTCAGATGGTGATCCAGACGACTTCTGGGCGCTGAGTGCATACCCAAAGAAGAAGAGGGGAGAAAATTCAACATGAAGGAGGATGAATTGTTGGTTGATGTGTGGTTGTCCACAAGCACCGATCCAATTCATGGCACAGAGCAAAGGGACAAAACCATTTGGACAAGTGTGCATGTTTGGTTCTATGAGCAAAGACACTATGATCTGTATCGCAAGGAGAAAATCCATGAGCATAATTCGAAATCAATCACTAATTGATGGTACACCATTCAAGAGTCCATGAGCAAGTATTGTGGCTTTTACAAACAATTGAAAATCCAGTGGCCAAGTGGCGCGTTACTCAACGTGCTCGTCCGTTTTTTGTTGCTCTATGTGTTGGTCATTTGGCCGGATATACAACATGTGTTGGATTCGGCCAGATATGCTCTATGAGTTGGTATTTGGCTGGATATGCTATGCCAAGTATCTAGTAGTGGTTTCTTCCCCGTACGCTATGCATTTATTGTCCGGTCTGTATGTATTTTTTATTTTCCAACTAATACAGTGTTAGTTCTATGTTAACCTTCTTTTAGGTACTTCCTAGGATTTTCTTTGTAGGAAACCCCAAAAATATAAATAGGCGTATTTTCCCATGAAGATGCTACATTTTGTTGGTCTTATTTATGGGATAGCGAATCCATTTTTGTGTGCACTTAATTGTCAGGTTGGACGCATTGGGTGTCGGTGTCAAAACCGGCAGACCTCGGGGAAGGGGGTCCCGAGCTGTGGATCTCGGATCGGTGGTAACAGGAACAAGGAAGATCATGTTTACCCTGGTTTGGGCCCTTTTGATGGAGGTAAAACCCTACGTCATGCTCTTGTTTATATTGATGATGATGTATCGAGTACAAGCTTGATCTACCTCGAGATCGTAAGTTGTGTTCTAACCCTAGGGCTAGGAGAATGTAATTGTGTTTCGGTACCCTCTACGGGCTAAACCCTTTGGCTTATATACACGCCAAGTAGGGCATCTAGGGTTACATGGTCGGTATCTAGGGGAGCGCATGGAGGCGGTAGGAGATGGCTTGGAGTATACGTCAAGTCTTCGGCAGATGCAGTCTTGATTACGTCTAGTGTGTAGCTTCCAGAGTCCATCAGATAGAGAATGAGGCGCACAGGCCCAACCCGAGGACTACGGGCCAACTCAGTTGACACCCCTTAGTCCATGACACCGTTAGTAGCCCCCGAACTGGTCTTCTATCCCGAGGACAGCTTCCTTGATGTAGACAACTTTGGATTCGAAGTCCTTGGCTCAACAGACGAGTTCCCCTTCTTTGGCGATTCGAGATACTTTTCCTCTAAAGGTCACCATGGACCACCCCTCAAAGGAGTGACGTCCCCTGATCGTGACCTAGCCGAACTCACTCAGCGCCCGAAGACGCAAGGTTACTTAACCGCGAAGGCCTACCGCGTAGGTGTGAACAATGCTTTCTAGCCTGGCAACTTTATCAAAGCGGCACCACCCATGACTGGACAGACGATTACTACCCACCCATATCATGGCCTGAGGCAATCCTCTTATTGGCATGTCCCATCGAAATGGAGATCGTGCTCATTTTCTTAGGGATATCATTAAGATTTTGTTTCTCCCCGTATGCATAATGACATCTTTTGTGGGGAGTGGTGATTTCAACGACACGGCAGAAGGACTCTTGGGCTTTTATCAGCCCATATAAGAGTAACGAGATAGCGACAAAAAAGCATGCTCTCATTCCTCCTTGCCCGCTGCCTCTCGAACTCCAGCGCTCAAATCCAATCCCGACCCCATCTTGCATAGCACATCCTAATCTCCGTCACCAGCAATGGCAGATGCCAACCTCAAGGGGCACTAGGATGGTTCCTCTGTTACAGAGGGCACCATCTCGGAGCTGCGCAGTGTGGGGTACATCCCCACCGAGGTCAACACCAGAGCGCCAGACTCAAACTAGTGGGTGCCCGCTCCCAATCCAGGGGAGAGGGTGGTCTTCGTCCCCCACCTCGTTAGAGGCCTGGGGTTCCCATCACCGAAAGTGCAACTAATCCCTGGGTGGTTTTGGTAATTCATAGCAACATATATCTCATTGAACTAATATCCATTCAAGTTAAAGATTTTAGGATGTCCAATGATTGGCAAGGAAAGGACTAGTGATTGTGGACTCGTCAAAATGCTAAGGACATGGATTGGCAAAATCTCAAGACTCTACATTTTTGGTTAAGTGATCCAAGATTACATTGAGTCCATAGGAAAGCCAATACTATTAAAAGGGGATGAGATTTCGATTATGACCTATTTGCTCAAGTGCTTAATGATATTGCTCCAAACCTCAACCACTTTCTCTATCCAAATGTGTCAAAAACCCTACATTCCAACTCGGTACCACCAAAACTTCCCTATCTGTACCCACCGAGTTCATCTAGACACGGCCACATCCAAACCCTAATAAATCAGATCCATCAATATGGATCTCGGTCTCACCGAGATGGCCTTGCCAATTCTCCAGAACCCGTTGCAATTATTTTGGTCCTACCGAGTTTTGCGATGTGCCACCAAGATGGCTTGCCAACTTTCCGTTGCCTTATTGCTTCACTTCGGTCCTACCGAGTTGATGCAATCGGTGCCACCGAAACGAGGTTTGCCCTAACCATTGCACATTGGTCCATACGAGTTGTTTCCAGTTGGTCCCACTGAGACCTCCAACCTTCATATCTTTTACACAGGTCGGTGCCACCGGGATTTCTAATCGGTGCCACCGAGGTGAGTCAAAAGTGTGTAGCGGTTGGATTTCATGTGGAGGCTATATATACCCCTCCACCCCCTCTTACTCACTGAGAGAGCCATCAGAACGTGCCTACACTTCCACTACTCATTTTCTGAGAGAGAACCACCTAATCATGTGTTGAGATCAAGAGATTCCATTCCTACCATTTGAATCTTGATTTCTAGCTTTCTGCAAGTTGCTTTCCACTCAAATCCTTCTTCCACCATAGCCAAATTTGTGTGAGAGAGTGGAGTTGGGGAGACTATCATTTGAAGCACAAGAGCAAGGAGTTCATCATCATCACACCATCTATTACCTTTTGGAGAGTGGTGTCTCCTAGATTGGTTTGGTGTCGCTTGGGAGCCTCCGACATGATGTGGAGTTGAACCAAGAAGTTTGTAAGGGCAAGGAGATCGCTTACTTCATGAAGATATACCTGAGTGAGGCGAGTCCTTCATGGACGATGTCCATGGTGGGATAGACAAGGTTGCTTCTTCGTGGACCCTTCGTGGGTGGAACCCTCTGTGGACTCGCGCATCCGTTACCCTTCATGGGTTGAATCTCCATCAACGTGGACATACGATAGCACCACCTATCGGAACCATGCCAAAAATCACCGTGTCCCCATTGTGTTTGCCTTCTCCAAACCCCTCCTTTACTTACATGTGCAATGTTTTTTTGCGCTGATATACTCATAGAATTGCATGTGTAGGGTGTTGCTTGACTTGTCATAATTGCTAAAATCTGCCTACAACTAAAATTGGGAAAAAGGTTAGGTTTTATTTGGTCAAGTAGTCTAATCACCCCCCTCTAGACATATTTTTGATCCTACATCTACGGGCTAGATTACCACCATCTAGCCCCAAACTCTATCCTCCACCTCACCTGCTTCATTACAGTCTGCGAGGCCTTCCTTCGCATCAAGCCGCACTCCGGCCTATGGCTGAAGATCTTTGGCATCAAGCCGAAGTCCAGCACCTTCGAGCTCGCGCAGTGCGGAGGTGTGATGATCAGCAAGAACTAGAAGGTCGGCTGGTTTAAAGGCACCTTCGTGGAGACCATCAAAGAGTGGCAACGCGAGTGGTTTTATGTCACCGAGCTGCTTACTGCTGGCTAGGCCGAGGTTCCGGCATTTTTGGTCGGGCCTCGAAGAAGCTTATGTCCTGGAAGAAGAAGGGCATTGCCTAGGGGAATCCAGGGAAGATGGAGGCACTGTCCCAGATCCAGTGGAGGACTAATCAGAAAAACCTCCAGCTGGTAGATGTGGTAAACATCATGCTCCACAGGCGTGTCCTCCCGCTCCAATATCGGGCCACCCCGATGTGGGCGTACAAGCCCGAGGAGGTGGTGCCCATCCACCACTTCTTCCGCTCCACCTTGGCCGGAATGTGGAAGCTGTTGTTCAAGCCGTTCGAGGATCATTTCCCCCTTGAAGGGAGAGACCTCGGCTTCAAAGCCAGCCACGACACCCCCGAGTTAATATTTCGACACACAACCTTACAGTTCACGTTTCCTTTTGAATCTTAGAGACTCCGGCTAATCAATGGATCCCATAATTGCAAAAGTGGATCCTTAAGGCACAGCAAATGTTGTGCCCGGCACCACTACCCGAGGAGGAGAGAAACCCCCTGCTCACAACCCTCTTAGTCCAGGAGCCGCATGTGGTGATCCCCAAGGGGTCAAAACCTCCAAGGGGCAAGGTAGGCCTTCGGATACGGGAGACCTCGGACATCTGATCCGAAGAGACCCATGCCTCCTCCACTCATGAGGACGACGAGGAGGAGGACAAGGGGGAAGAAAACCCTTCCCTTAAGGGGAAGAGCGCGACATCTGAGGACGCCGAGGCAAAAGCGCGGTCGAAGGGCCAAAAGAGGCCGTGCAAGGCTTCCGCCAAACCCTCTCTGCCGAAGAAGGCTACCTTGTCCGTCGAGTTGGATGATGACCTCCTCGAGTTGGGGAGGGATAAACCGGTACCCCAAAGGTATGTCATCATAACCATATTTGTTATTTGAAAGCTTGTTCATCTAGCGAAACTTATAAGGGTTATTTTCTTCAGTCCGCCAAAGGTATGCCTCAGTGGCGATACCTCAAGTGGGATACTGACAGCTAGGGGGATGCCCAAGCCCGCCACTTCCCCTCCCGGTCTCGAGGGGCTGGGGGAAGCAACATCCGGTCCAACCCCCCTAGTTAACATCATGGGGGCCGTTGCACCGGTTGCCATGGCCGAGGTCGAAACCTTGTCCAAACAGGGCCGAGGGGACGAGATCCCTGAGGTTGCCAAGGAGGGGCTGGACTGGACATCGGCCCAGCCAAGGCCAACTCCGGCGCCAACGCTACAACCAGAGGCCTTTGTTCCCAACACCTTGGTGTTGGGTTCAGAGGTTCTACCGCCCCGCCTCCCGCCCCAGGGTGGGTTGCTGTGGGATGGACCGAGGAGATGGAGGTAGCCTTAATGGGCTCCTCCATCAAGGGAGAGCACCGCACACTGATCGGCGCGGTGCTATAGGGCTTCTGGTCCGCGGAGGCCGGGATGCACGAGGTCTACAAGGGCCTCGTCAAGAGCTTCGAGGTATACTCCTTTATATTTTATGTTAAAGGCAACCTCCATGCTTAGAATTATTTTTGAACTTGAGCTTTTTGGCCGAAGATGTTTTTGCTTATGTCATAATGCAACATTTGTAAAGCGTGGCCAGTGAGTAGCCCCGAGCCCAAGGCTAGCTTTAAGAAACTGGCTCAAAGCAGAGCCTGATAAGGCATTTAATAAGTAGCCTCAAAGACTCTGGCGGGCCTTGAAAAATGTTTGTCCGGAGGATTGATATCGGGAACGGGGGCTAAGTTAGGATTGCTTGTTTGCAAGTCTCGACCTCGGCTCCGAACTCTGCCTCCAAGGAGATTGCGGAGATGAACCGGAAGCTCCAGAGGTCTAAGAAGGACCTCGATCTGATGAACAAGTAGATCGAGTTGTCTCGAGGTAAGCTATAAATCCGAGATGTTGTCAAATTTATTTTGAGTAAAAGTAGATTTGAATTATAAAGCTAATACCAAGCTGTTTAAATGACAACTGCTATGGCCGAGCTTGAGGGGCTCAAGGCCGAGCCCGGGAAATCTCGACAGGAGGCCAAGCAGCAGAAGGCTGTGTCCACCAAGGCTAAGAAGGACCTAGCCGCTGAAAAGGTGGCCAGGGGTAAAGACCAGGCGTGGGTCCTAGAAGTGGAGGAGACCCTGAAGGGCGTGTACCAGGAGTGCGACACCCTTCAGGACAAGGAGAAAAAGGCGAGCGAGGAGGTCAAAAAGCTATGCCTAGCGCACGCCGAGATCCAGACCTAGGTCCGGGCTAACCTCGAAGTGCTCCAGCAAGTGGAGCAGATCGCTGCGGCTAAGCCGTTTTTACTTCAATGTGTTTTTGGAAGTGATACGTCCATTTTGCATCATGTTTTCCTACAGTTATTTATAATGTTTTTATCCATAATAATGCTTTTTGAAGTAATTCTAATGCCTTCTCTCTCATAATATGCAAGGTATACACAAAGAGGGAGAATTCCGGCAGCTCGAAATCTGGACCTGGAAAAGCTACGTCAGGCTACCTATTCTGCACAACTCCAAACAAGTTGAAACTTCACAGAGAATTTTAATGGAATATATGATGGATATTGGAGCAAATAAGTGCCGGAGGAGGCCCACCAGGTCGTCACAACCCACATGGGCACGCCCTGGTGGGTTGTGCTCACCCAGGCCCACCTCCCGTGCCCATCTTCCGGTATATAAGTCTTTTTGACCTAGAAAAAAAATAAGGAGAGGACTTTCGGGACGGAGTGCCGCCGTCTCGAGGCGGAACTTGGGCAGGAGCACTTTTGCCCTCCAACGGAGCGATTCCGCCAGGGGAACTTCCCTCCCGGAGGGGGAAATCATTGTCATCATCATCACCAACAACTCTCCTGTCTTGGGGAGGGCAATCTCCATCAACATCTTCAACAACACCATCTCATCTCAAACCCTAGTTCATCTCTTGTGTTCAATCTTGTTACCGGAACTATAGATTAGTGCTTGTGGGTGACTAGTAGTGTTGATTACATCTTGTAGTTGATTACTATATGGTTTATTTGGTGGAAGATTATATGTTCAGATCCAATATGCTATTTAATACCCCTCTCATCGTAAGCATGATTATCATTTGTGAGTAGTTACTTTTGTTCTTGAGGTCACGGGAGAAATCATGTTGCAAGTAATCATGCGAACTTGATATGTGTCCGATATTTTGATAATATGTATGTTGTGATTCCCTTAGTGGTGTCATGTGAACGCCGACTACATGACACTTCACCATATTTGGGCCTAACACTACTAGAATCAGGATCTTTGCCGTTAGCTAGCTCTTTACCGTCAGCCAGCCGACGTCAAAGAAGGTCTTTGCCATAAGCTTACACAAAACTAGCGACAAAGAAAGAGCTAACGACAAAGATCATGTTTGCCATCAGCAATCTCTTTGTCATCCGCTAGCGGACAGCATAGAAGCTTTGCCGTCTGCTAGCAGACGACAAAGAGGGAGGGTGGCCCACTAATGAGTACCACCTAACGGCTGCCCCCGCGGCCCCTACAACCACCGCCCCGACGCCCTCACCGCCCTCGCCACCCCGCTGTCTCTCACTTGTCAGGACCCCGATTCCAAGTCACATCGATCTAGCCGGTAACACCTCATATCACTTTG
>NW_024115569.1:0-19653 GCF_003073215.2 Triticum urartu
CACTAGAGCAAAATTATCTAGCTCAAAAGATATAAGTGAAGCACATAGAGTATTCTAATAAATTCCGATTCATGCGTGTCTCTCCCAAAAGGTGTGTACAGCAAGGATGACTGTGGTAAACTAAAAGGCAAAGACTCAAATCATACAAGACTCTCCAAGCAAAAACACATATCATGTGGTGAATAAAAATATAGCCTCAAGTAAAGTTACCGACAGACGAAGACGAAATAGGGGATGCCTTCTGGGGCATCCCCAAGCTTAGGCTTTTGGTTGTCCTTGAATTTTATCTTGGGGTGCCTTGGGCATCCCTAAGCTTAGGCTCTTGCCACTCCTTGTTCCAAAATCCATCAAATCTTTACCCAAAAACTTGAAAACTTCACAACACAAAACTCAACAGAAAATCTCATGAGCCCTGTTAGTATAAGAAAGCAAACCACCACTTTAATGTATTGTAATTAACTCATTCTTTATTTATATTGGTGTTAAACCTACTGTATTCCAACTTCTCTATGGTTCATACCCCCCGATACTACCCATAGATTCATCAAAATAAGCAAACAACACACGAAAAACAGAATCTGTCAAAACAGAACAGTCTGTAGCAATCTGGAGGTTTCGAATACTTCTGTAACTCCAAAAAATCCGAGAAATTAGTAAGACCTAAATAATTTGTATATTGATCTACTTCAGTTGGAATTGTTATTTTACCGCTCTCTGGTAAAAAATAAAAATTATTTTCGTGAGCGCATACTTTCTGTTTTTTTCAGCAAGATCAAACAACAATCACCCAAGAAGATCCTAAAGGCTTTACTTGGCAAACACTAATTAAAACAAAAAAACACAATCATAACAATGGCTAGATAAATTATTTATTACTAAACAGGAACAAAAAGTAAAGATCAAAAATAAAATTGGGTTGCCTCCCAACAAGCGCTTTTCTTTAAAGCCTTTTAGCTAGGCATTGAGATTTCAATGATGCTCACATGAAAGACAAGAATTGAAGCACAAAGAGAGCATCACAAAACACATGAAAAACACATCTAAGTCTAACATACTTCCTATGCATAGGCATCTTATAGGCAAACAAATTATCAAGGCAAGTAAAAACTAGCATATGCAAGGAAGCGGAAAGAAACAATAGCAATCTCAACATAACGAGAGGTAATTTAGTAACATGAAAATTTCTACAATCATATTTTCCTCTCTCATGATAATTACATGTAGGATCATAAGCAAATTTAACAATATAGCTATCACAAAACATATTCTTAACACGATCCACATGTATGCAAAGTTGGCACTCTTTCAAAATAGTGGGATTAACATTAACTAAAGTCATGACCTCTCCAAACCCACTTTTATCAAAAACTTCATAATATTGAACATTATCCAAATATGTGGGATCTAAAGTTGACACTCTTCCAAACCCACTTTCAATATTATTGCAAGCATTATTATCAATCTCATATTCATCATGGGGCTTAAATAAATTTTCAAGATCATAAGAAGAATCACCCCAATCATGATCATTGCAACAAATAGTAGTCATAGCAAAACTAGCATCCCCAAGCTTGAGGTTTTGCATATCATTAACACAATTGACATTAAGAGAATTTATAATAACATCATTGCAATCATGCTTTTCATCGTTTTCATAGCAATATTTAAGTATGTCAAAATTTTCAGATTCGTAGAGAGTAATATCATACTTTTCAATCAAAGAAGCAACTTCATAAGCACCACCCTTAAAAGCAACAAATTCTTCAATTTGTTCAATATCGTAGGAACTATAAACACCCTTTGCATAAGAAGATAAGATTTCATTATCATTAAACTCACATAGGTAGGGGAGGTGTTTTCTAGGGTTCTTAGAGCAACAAGTAAAATCATAAATTTCACAAAGTTTCCAAGCATAACACAACAATCTGTTTAGTTGATCCCATAAGAGTCTCCCTTTTTCAGACAAACAGTGACGCACAAAATGAGCATGCTCATCTAAAGATTTCCCATCAACTAGGCTAGTTGGGGTATCAGCACGAGCGCATAAGGATCGAAGATGATCCAAGTAGAACACTTTAAGTGGATCCATATCAATAAATTTTTAGCAAGAAAAGATGCAAGCAAATAGAGGACACATGGAAACACAAACAAAGATACATACGGGAAGAAGGCGAAGAAAAGGCAAAGGTGGAGTGGGAGAGAGGAAAACAAGAGGCGAATGGAAAATAATTTAATGTGAGGGAGAAGAGTTTATGATGGGTACTTGGTATGTCTTGACTTGAGCGTAGATCTCCCCGGCAACGGTGCCAGAAATCCTTCTTGCTACCTCTTGAGCATGCGTTGGTTTTCCCTTGAAGAGGAAAGGGTGATGCAACAAAGTAGCGCAAGTATTCTCCTTAGTTTTTGAGAACCAAGGTATCAATCTAGTAGGAGATAACACGCAAGTCACCTAGTAGCTGCACAAACAATCAAGAACCTCGCAACCAAAGTGATAAAGGGGTTGTCAATCCCTTCACGGTCACTTGCGAAAATGAGATCTGATAAAGATAGTAAGATAAATATTTTTGGTATTTTTGTTGTATAGATTGGAAAGTAAAGATTGCAAAATAATAAACGAGATGCGATGTAAATAAAAAGAGATGCAATATAATAAGAAAGAGACTCGGGGGCCATAGGTTTCACTAGTGGATTCTCTCATGATAGCATGTATTACGGTGGGTGAACAAATTACTGCCGAGCAATTGATAGAAGAGCACATAGTTACGAGAATATTAGGCAATGATTATGAATATAGGCATCATATCTGTGTTAAGTAGACCGAAACGATTCTGCATCTACTACTATTACTCCACATATCGACCACTATCCAGCATGCATCTAGAGTATTAAGTTCATAAGAACAGAGTAACGCTTTAAGCAAGATGACATGATGTAGAGGGATAAACTCAAGCAATATGATATAAACCCCATCTTTTTATCCTCAATGGCAACAATACAATACGTGCCTTGATGCCCCTACTGTCACTGGGAAAGGACGCTGCAAAATTGAACCCAAAGCTAAGCACTTCTCCCATTGCAAGAAATATCAATCTAGTAGGCCAAACTAAACCAATAATTCGAAGAGACTTGCAAAGATATCAAATCATGCATATAAGAATTCAGAGAAGAACCAAATATTATTCATAGATAAACTTGATCATAAATCCACAATTCATCGGATCTCGGCAAACACACTGCAAAAAGTATTACATCGAATAGATCTCCAAGAATATCAAGGAGAACTTTGTATTGAGAACCAAAGAGAGAGAAGAAGTCATCTAGCTAATAACTATGGACCCGAAGGTCTGTGGTAAACTACTTACACATCATCGGAGAGGCTATGGTGTTGATGTAGAAGTCCTCCGTGATCAAATCCCCCTCCGGCAGATCGTCGAAAAGGCCCCAGATGGGATCTCATGAGTACAGAAGGTTGCGGTGGTGGAAAAGTGGTTTCTTGGCTCCCCCTGATGTTTTTAGGGTATAAGAGTATATATAGGCGAAAGAAGTACGTCGGTGGAGCTCCGTGGGGCGCGCCCTCCTATCTCGCGGACGCATCACGGAGTTCCAGACTTCCACTCCAAGTCTCCTAGTTTACATTTGTTCCAAGAAAGATCCTCGCGAAGGTTTCGTTCCGTTTGGATTCCGTTTGATATTCCTTTTCTACGAAACACTAAAATAGGCAAAAAAACATAAACTGGCACTGGGCCTCTGGTTAATAGGTTAGTCCCAAAAAAATATAAAAGAGCATATTAAAGCCCACTAAACATCCAAAGCAGATAATATAATAGCATGGAACGATAAAAAATTATAGATACGTTGGAGACGTATCATCCATCATCACCCTTCTGTGTAACTTTGACCTCATCACCCACGGGTAAACTTATGATATAATTCATTCCACACACTTTGTTTTTACAAAGCCTTTTGCCAATAAACGCCCATGATTTGTCCCTCTTTTAACTGGCGCATGGCCAAACTAGCCGGGCGGGAAGCTTGAGATGTAAACAACGCGGTAGCGCGGGAACAGGCTCACCGATGATACATTTGGCGCCTCTTCGAGCCCACGCGTGCGGTGCGGTGTTGTCAGGCGTGCACTGGAATCCTCCACTATGAACGCCGTGACAAGACGTGACGATTATAGGCCGGCCGGCCCCCATTTATTACATCGGCCATTTAACCCTTATGTCTCTTCAACCTTTCAATCGCGCCCCACCATTGCAAGAAGCACACCCACCATGAGAAATTCTTAAAGGGTATCCTGCGCTGCTCCAATGGCGCTTCGAGCGGCCGCCGACGACAAGCAACAGTTCACCATGCGTGCCATGGTGAACACCCACAAAAGGTTCATGGACCTCTCGGTGGTGTACACCAACGACCCGGTCTGGGTGGAGCACTTCATCCACATCATGGAGTTGTTGCTTGCCGCGGAGAAGTACAAGGTGGTCGGGTTCGACCTTGAGTACACCCGCGCTTGTGTCGGGTCTCGTCCCAAGGTCGTCGTAGCCCAGATGTGCGTGCGCCACCACGTCCTTGTCTACCACTACTGCCTGGCCACAAGGCCTTGCGAGCATTTCACCAGGTTTGTCAACAGCCCCCACTACATGTTCGCTATGGTTGACATCACCAATGATGTAAAGGCGCTCGAGAATTCGGGCATCGCCTGCCAGAAACTTGTCGACATCCAGGGCCAATACAAGATCTGGGGCAGCAAGGAGCATGAGAAGGACTCACTGGTTCACCTCGCCGAGGCCATCATCGACCCCTACTACAGAGACATAAAGGATTCGTGCAACAAGGACAAGCGTGCCTGGCACTCGCCCTGGATGGAGAAACTCGACAAAGCTCACGTCGTGTACGCGATCAAGGAGGCGTACACGAGCTAAGAATGTACAGGCGGGTCGTTGACATGAGCAAGTGCCTCCTTCCCCAAACGGCCAAGGATCTAGCCGGAAGCAAAGCAATGGCAGGCATCGTCGCAACAATAAGTAGATGATTAGATCCTCGTTTCTCCTACTTTAGTGTCGCAACAATAAGCAGATGATTAGATCCTCATTTCTCCTAATTTAGTATGCATGTAATTGCTTACTTTGGTGTGTGGAAATGTTATGTGTGTAGTCACTTGTTTAATTGTATGATTAATTTGGTTATGCAATGATGTATTTTTAAGTATATATGTTGATGCTCTATAGACAGAGCGTAGATGTTGTGCGGACAAACAAAATCACATCGCACACGGACTAAACAATGGAACACGTCGGTGATGTTTTCATCAATCACTCACAATTGTATACCAGCAATCGTTTGCTCACAACACACACGGTTTGTTAGCAGTAATCGTCTGTGTTGTTATCGGTCTTCGCACACGTTTCCGATTACAGACCTGTTTGCCTTGTATCACACACATCTTATTCATTTGAAGCGTTTCTGCTCTCATGTCTCAACGCAAACAGTTCATCCGAGTGAACCGCATGCCTATATTGCACACACCTTTGATCTGGCTGGCCGTTTATTTTGTGTTACCTAATCACAAACAGTTCATCCGAGTGAACCGTATGCTGTACATCGCACACACCTTCATCTGAATGCCCATTTCTTTTGTTCCTCCTCATCGCAAACAGTTAATTGAGTTGAACTGTATGTCCTGCATCGCACACACAACTAAAATCTGAAACGTGTTTGATGCATCCTCCATCGCAAACATTTTGGACCTTTTTGACGGGTTTTTTACACCACAGTTTGCGATTATGGCATCGCACACAGTTTCGTCCAAGGGTCTCTGATCGTAGTGTCGCGTTAGCAGCAACCTGCAGTAGTGATACCCATATCTACTCAAATCATCCGTGAAGGTCAGAAGACAACGATAACCGCCGCGAGCCTCAACACTCATCGGACCACATACATCGGTATGTATTATTTACAATAAGTCATTTGCTCGCTCCGTTGTTCCGGAGAATGGAGTTTTAGTCATATTGCCCATGAGGCATGGTTCGCAAGTATCAAATGATTCATAATCAAGTGATTTCAAAAGCCCATCTGCATGGAGTTTCTTCTTGCGTTTTACACCAATATGACCTAAACGGCAGTGCCACAAATATGTTGCACTATCATTATAAACTTTGCATCTTTTGGCATCAATATTACGAATATGTGTATCACCACAATCGAGATTCAATAAAAATAGGCCACTCTTCAAGGGTGCATGACCATAAAAGATATTACTCATATAAATAGAACAACCATTATTCTCCAATTTAAATGAATAACCGTCTCGCATCAAACAAGATCCAGATATAATGTTCATGCTCAATGCTGGCACCAAATAATTATTATTCAGATCTAAACTAACCCCGAAGGTAGATGTAGAGGTAGCGTGCCGACGGCGATCGCATCGACTTTGGAACCATTCCCGACGCGCATCGTCACCTCGTCCTTAGCCAATCTTCGTCTAATCTGTAGCCCTGTTTTGAGTTACAAATATGAGCAACCGAACCAGTATCAAATACCCAGGCGCTACTACGAGCATTAGTAAGGTACACATCAATAACATGTATATCAAATATACCTTTGTTTACTTTGCCATCCTTCTTATCCGCCAAATACTTGGGGTAGTTTCGCTTCCAGTGACCAGTCCCTTTGCAGTAGAAGCACTCAGTTTCGGGCTTGGGTCCAGACTTGGGCTTCTTCCTAGGAGTGGCAACTTGCTTGCCATTCTTCTTGAAGTTCCCCTTCTTTCCCTTGCTCTTTTTCTTGAAACTAGTGGTCTTGTTAACCATCAACACTTGATGCTCCTTCTTGATTCCTACCTCCGCAGCTTTGAGCAGGGCGAAGAGCTTGGGAATTGTCTTATCCATCCCTTGCATATTATAGTTCATCATGAAGCCTTTGTAGCTTGGTGGCAGTAATTGAAGAACTCTGTCAATAACACTATCATCTGGAAGATTAACTCCCAGCTGAGTCAAGTGAATATGATATCCAAGCATTCCGAGTATGTGTTCACTGACAGAACTGTTATCCTCCATCTTGCAGCTATAGAACTTGTTGGAGACTTCATATCTCTCAACTCGAGCATTTGCTTGAAATATTAACTTCAACTCCTGAAACATCTCATATGGTCCATGCGTTCAAAACATCTTTGAAGTCCCGATTCTAAGCCGTAAAACATGGCACACTAAACTATCGAGTAGTCATCAAATCGAGCTTGCCAGACGTTCATAACATCAACATCTGCTCCTGTAGCAGGCCTTTCACCTAGCGGTGCATCAAGAACATAACTCTTCTGTGCAGCAATGAGGATAATCCTCAAGTTATGGACCCAGTCCATGTAGTTGCTACCATCATCTTTTAACTTAGCTTTCTCAAGGAATGCATTAAAATTCAAGGGAACGGTAGCACGGGCCATTGATCTACAACATAGATATGCAAAAACTATCAGGACTAAGTTCATGATAAATTAAGCTCAATTAATCATATTACTTAAGAACTCCCACTTAGATTGACATCCCTCAAGTCATCTAAATGATACATGATCCAAATCAACTAAACCATGTCCGATCATCACGTGAGATGGAGTAGTCTTCAATGGTGAACATCTCTATGTTGATAATATCTACTATATATATGATTCACGTTTGACCTTTCGGTCTCCAGTGTTCCGAGGTCATATTTGTACATGCCAGGCTCGTCAAGTTTAACCCGAGTATTCCGCGTGTGCAAAACTGTCTTGCACCTGTTGTATGCGAACATAGGGCCTATCACACCCGACCATCATGTGGTGTCTCGGCACGATGAACTGTCGCGATGGTGCATACTTAGGGAGAACACTTATACCTTGAAATTTTAGTTAAGGGATCATCTTATAATGCTACCGCCGTACTAAGCAAAATAAGATGCATAAAAAGATAAATATCACATGCAATCATAATATGTGACATGATATGGCCATCATCATCCTGTGCCTTTGATCTCCATCTCCAAAGCATCGTCATGATCTCCATCGTCACTGGCTTGACACCTTGATCTCCATCGTAGCGTCGTGGTCATCTCGCTAACTATTGATTCTACAACTATCGCTAACACATAGTGATAAAGTAAAGCAATTACATGGTGTTTGCATTTCATACAATAAAGAGACAACCATAAGGCTCCTGCCGGTTGCCAGTAACTTTTACAAAACATGGTCATCTCATACAATAACATATATCACATCATGTCTTGACCATATCACATCACAACATGCCCTGCAAAAACAAGTTAGACGTCCTCTACTTTGTTGTTGCAAGTTTTACGTGGCTGCTACGGGCTTCTAGCAAGAACCGTTCTTACCTACGCATCAAAACCACAACGGTGATTTATCAAGTTTGCTGTTCTAACCTTCAACAAGGACCGGACGCAATCAAATTCGATTCAACTAAAGTTGGAGAAACAGACACCTGCCAGCCACCTTTATGCAAAACTAGTTGCATGTCTGTCGGTGGAAACAGTGTAATGAACGTGGTCATGTAAGGTTGGTCCGGGCCGCTTCATCCAACAATACCGTTGAAGCAAAATAAGACATTGGTGGTAAGCAGTATGACGATCACCGCCCACAACTCTTTAAGATCTACTCGTGCATATCATCTGCGCATAGACCTGGCTCGGATGCCACTGTTGGGAAACGTAGCATGCAATTTCAAAAAAATTCCTACGCTCACGCAAGATCTATATAGGAGATGCATAGCAAAGAGAGGGGGAGAGTGTCTACGTACCCTCGTAGACCGAAAGTGGAAGCGTTTGACAACGCGGTTGATGTAGTCAAATTTCTTCTCGTTCCGACCGATCAAGCACCAAACGTACGACACCTTCGAGTTCTGCACACGTTCAACTCAATGACGTCCCTCGAACTCTTGATCCAGCAAAGTATCGAGGAAGTAGATGAGTTCCGTCAACACGACGGCATGATGACGGTGATGTGACTCGCGCAGGGATTCGCCTAAGCACTACGAGAATATGACCGAGGGTGTAATCTGTGGAGGGAGGCGCCGACACGGCTAACAAATATTGGTGCGTCTTCTAGGCGCCTCCCCCTTATATATATAGGTGGGAGGGAGAGGGAGCAGCCAAGGGGGCGCCCCAAGTAGGAGGGTCCTTGTCCAATTCACCCCCGCCCCCTTACCATATTTTCCAGAGGGGGAAGGAAGGAGGAGGGAAGGAAGGGGAGGCCGAATCCCTCCCCTTCCTTATCTCTTCCTCTCTTTCCTTCCTCTTCTGGTTCGACCCATATGGGAGCGCCCCTGCTGGCTGCTATGTTTCCCCTCTTGGCCCATTAGACCCATATCTTTGCCGGGGGTGTCCGGAACCCCTTCCGGTGACCCGATATGTACCCGGCACTCTCCGGAACACATTCGGTGTCCGAATACTATCGTCCTATATATCAATCTTTACCTCTCGACCATTTCGAGACTCCTCGTCATGTCCGTGATCTCATCCGGGACTTCGAACAACATTCGGTCATGAAATCACACAACTCATATAATACAAAATCGTCATCGAACGTTAAGCGTGCGGACCCTACGGGTTCGAGAACTATGTAGACATGACCGAGAGACCTCTCCGGTTAATAACCAATAGCGGAACCTGGATGATCATATTGGCTCCTACATATTCTACGAAGATCTTTATCGGTCGAACCGTAATGACAACATACGTTATTCCCCTTGTCATCGGTATGTTACTTGCCCGAGATTCGATCGTCGGTATCTTCATACCTAGTTCAATCTCGTTACCAGCAAGTCTCTTTACTCGTTCCGCAATACATCATCTCGCAACTAACTCATTAGTCACATTGCTTGCAAGGCTTCTTATGATGTGCATTACCAAGAGGGCATAGAGATACCTCTCCGACACTCGGAGTGACAAATCATAATCTCAATCTATGCCAACCCAACAAACACCTTCGAAGATACTTGTAGAGCATCTTTATAATCACCCAGTTACGTGTGATGTTTGATAGCACACAAGGTATTCCTCCGGTATCCGAGAGTTGCATAATCTCATAGTCAAAAGAATATGTATATGACATGAAGAAAGCAATAGTAATAAAACTGAACGATCAATATGCTAAGCTAACGGATGGGTCTTGTCCATCACATCATTCTCCTAATGATGCGATCCCGTTCATTATATGACAACACATGTCCATGGTTAGAAAACGTAACCATCTTTGATTAATGAGCTAGTCTAGTAGGGACTTACTAGAAACACGGTGTTTTGTCTATGTATCCACACATGTATCAAATTTTCGGTTAATACAATTCTAGCATGAATAATAAACATTTATCATGATATAAGGAAATATAAAATAACAACTTTATTATTGTTTCTAGGGCATATTTTCTCCAGAGAGATGCATTAGGATCGACGCTTTTAAACGTGTTGTGATTGTGTGGGCACTGATGTCATGTTGCAACGCATGGACTTTTTTCATAGCATTACTAACCGAAATAGCAGGGGCTCTCATATAAATCTCGGAGAAGACGGCGCCTAAATCGGAAAAAGGCCTAGTGCGCTAAATCATCTCCACTTTTTTTGCTCCCGGCTTTCTCGTTACGGCCGGCGTCGCTTCTCCCGCAGGTTTGTGCGCGTGCCCTCCTCCTCTCGCGCCCGGAGCTCAGATCGCCGCGGATCCCTTGCTCTCCACGCAGCGGCCTCCCACCCTGGGTCCGCGCGCCGTCTAGGGATCCCGGCTCCTCGTCCGCGGCGACCGATGGCTGCTCTTCTGGCGCCCGCCATCTCCGGAGAGGTACGCGCCTCCCACCAAACCCTGCCTCGTACGGAAACCCTAGATCGCACGAGTCGCGCGAGGAATCTCGCTCCTCGTAAGGAGGCTGTGGGGTGTTGCTGTTGGCGCGCTTGCACCTTGTTCGTGTTGGAATTTCGCCCAGTCTGCTCGGTTGGGGAGACGATTGGGTTGGGTGATGGGCTCGCGCCGAAGCATGCATTGATTTTGCACTAGGAGGGCGTGTGAGGCGGTGAAGAGTGAGTAAGGTTAGGCGAGAAGTGCTTTGCTGCAGACATTATAATTATTACCCTGCTATTTGCAATATGGTCAAATTTGATTTCGATTTGATGGACTTTTTAGATTATGACTGGAGTCAGCTTAAAATAACCGTTCTGTTCTAGTGCATAGTCACTATTGACCAAATCAAAGTATGTCGGTGTGACAGGGTTTGATCTTGTTTGGTGTAGTTTGGTGTTCTTGTGGTTCGTTTCTGGCGATCCAAGTAGTTGAATTGAAACATAGAGTGGTAGTGTTTGCAATGGCTCTAAGTGTTGCATTTGGATTTTCGAGTTTCAGATAGTTATGTTGATACTGACTTCTGGCTGAGCAATCGATTGTAAATTTGTCTTGTGTTATTGTCTGATAACTTGTCTAAACTCGCAAGCATCCTGGATGGGTTCTCACTTCGTCTTGGATACAATCGTTACTTGCGAGTAAAAGTTATGCTTTGTGCTGAAATCCTGAGACTGCATTTCATCTCATAGGTCGGTTTGCGGCTTTTACTGGCACCACTAAGCTCAAATGTTGTCATCCGCACAGCCAGGTATACTTGAAACGTTGTAAATTAATTGGCATGGTTTTCATCTGGTTTCATGTCATGCTTCTCGTAAGTTGATTGTTTCTTTGGCTAGTTCGTTTTGTTAAGGTGTTTGCTTATTGTGCTTTTTAGGCGCATTGAGCGTGTTAGTGAATAATAATTGTACTATCATTTGGAGATCATCACATTTTTAGTTTTTTTATCTTGCTACACGCTGTCAAATTGTTGCCATCATCACTAAGTATTTTGTTCATATTAGTAACAGCTAATTATTTGGTCTATGCTGAAAGCAAGTGTCACATCTCATATGCATATGCTCATCTCCTAAATTTTAGCTACATGAGACGAGCACAATCTGTATTATCAAAGTGGCAAGATGCTAATGTAGTTAGATAATTGTCTAGGAGGTTGCAACCTATACTTATTGTAGCAACCCTGTTAATAGATGAGCTATTATTTTTGTTGTGGAAGAAATTCATCATATGATCCTCACTATGTGCTGGTACAGTTGTGCGGTGGGCATTGGTCTACCTGTATACTCCACTTACAGGGCTATAGAAAAGAAAGATCAAGATGAGAAAGAACGGTTGCTCCTTTATTGGGCAGGTAAATAATAAATGAATTTGTACTAAAATTTTCATTTCTACTGTGAAGCAACTTCTTTCAATGGACATTTTTTGAGGCATATTGATGTATTTAGTTATGCATATTGAAAGTGAAATTACCTTTCTAAATTTTCCATATGGGTATCTATACTCTTCAAATAAAAAAATCTCGGTGCAGTGGCTTCAATGGTGTAATAATTTTATTGCGAGATTTGTATGTACATTTCTAAACAATAGGAAACAAACGATAAAATTCACTTTACGTGGACACAAATGGATATTTCCAAAAGCACATGTATCTTCACTCTATTTTTGTTTAATTTCATGCCCAAGATTTTCTAGATCTGTTGTTGCTTGTAACATTTAATATCCAATTATTTTGCAGCATATGGATCTTTTAGCATTGTGGAATCCTTTGCTGATAAGCTTGTTTCAAGGTATGAACAGTATTTGTCAAGGTCGAAGAGTACTTTCTCATTATTTGTGGCATTGATATGAATTGTAATGACACTGCAATGTGGGGTCTTTGTATCCCTTTGTAGCTGCCCCTTGCATTTTGGTATCAGATTCCATGTAGGCATCTTTAAATGCAAATATGCATACTGAATACTGAATATGTCCTACATATGGAAGTAATACGTCCTTATAGTTATAGGACACAATTGATATACAACCAAATTGATTTTTGTACAAACTATTATAGTTCCATAAAATGTATTTGTGAATTTCCCACGAAAAGTACTACATAATGCTTGTATTCACCTATAGTAAGTATTTAAGTAGCATCAGTTTGTTGAATGTATCCTGTATTTGTGGATTGTGATTATTTCTGGCCCTCATCCTGTTATTACTGGTAAAACTGCAGTAAAAATGTAAATAGTTGTCTCAGGTGTGCTGTCCCATGATGATTTATTAAATTTGTGTATGTTATCTTTCAACCGAACCTCTGCACCGCAGCCCTTGATGATTGCTGGTAGCCTGGTAAGTTAGCATACTGGCATGGACTGTAGTGCCTGCTTTACTTCAGTGAGTAATAAAGTTCCAAATACCAAAGGGGACAGGAGTGGCCGGGTTCCTGTTGTTCTATATATTACTTACTAAAGCGTAACTCATTACTTCCCTGAATCAGATCTTGAAATTTTTGAAATTCAAAACTAGTTTATCAAGGCAGACTGGTTTGGAGGCCATAGATTGTCTGGTTTACAGTAGAATAACAAACGGTTTAGGACTGAAAAAACCTAGGAAGCACTGAGAATAATTTGAGTTAAAAAACACGCAGAGTAATATTGGAACGCTTCAGTTTGATATTAAGTTATTTTGTCAACACGGGCAATGGCCACATCTCTTATTTCTTCTCTAGTGAATGTCTTGTATGATGCATCTAATTGTATTATAACCATTGTAAGCGAGTTATTTTCTACCTCTCCTAGAAAATATTTTTGATCATTCTGTACCCTGTTATTGCTTTGCAGTGTTCCTCTCTATTACCATGCGAAATTTGCTATCCTTATATGGCTCCAGTTTCCTTCAAATGGTGTAAGTCATAAACCAACTATTTTTCCAAAATGTTAATCTCTTTTTTTGTATTCCTACATCTATATGTACAACCGAAAGCTGTGCGCTATAACTTTTTTATTGTTTAAATGATCCATAGAGAAGTAAATAAACAAAACATATTTTTTTACATGATATTTGTTGTTAACTTAATATGTAGCGAACTACTCCCTCCGTCCCATAATATAAGAACGTTTTTGACACTAGTGTAGTGTCAAAAACACTCTTATATTATGGGACAGAGGGAGTAGTTTTTGCAAATGATACATGTTTTATATGAATATCGATGTTGGACAGAGGTATGTCTAACTTTATCTACACCAAGGTTATCAGAATCAAGAAATATAAAACTGAAAACTCACTTGACTTGGTCAGTTGAGAATTCGGATGGTTAGTCGATTGATATGATTGTGACATTAAAGAGTGCAGTTGTAGTGGAAGCTGACAATTTGCAAGGTTTATATTTCTCATAGGATGATGTAGCCGGTGGCATTTGATTCTTGGCTATACAATCTGAAACCAAACATAATTCCATATATGCCAGCCAGAATTTTGCCGGTTCCAGATATTCCATCGAAAAGTTCCTCTTTCAAAGTACCACTCAGAATTTCACCAGGTCCTTTATATCACTTCCAAACTTTATTACCAACTAATTGGAATATGATGTACACATTTATTACACGACATGTATAAAAATCAGCATAAAGGGCCAATTTTTTTTCCTTTCAATTGTCTGTTAACAGTCAACTAATTGAAGTTGAATATTTGGGACTTGGTCAAAATCTGAGTGTTATATTTGGAAGAGGGCCTTTTTCTTGTGGCATATTTGGCACTAACTGAATTTGTGAGTCATCTGTTCTCAGTGCATTCCTTGGCCCAGTATTCTTTTCCTTAAGATAGAGTCGTGCTATGATTAATTGATTTTGTAGCCGAAAGCGTGTGATTTAAATTTTTGTATAGAGCTTTAAGCATCATGTTTATGTCCGTGTTACAAATTTTCTGCCGCTTTTCGGCCAGATGACATAATTATTGACTAGAAGTTAAATCTAAATTATCTGGTATAATTATTGTCCTTAGTCATTACTAATAGAGGTGTCCTTTTCTGTCTTTCAGGGATCAAAGCATGTGTACAGAAGATACCTGCGCCCGTTTTTCCGGAAGCATCAAGCAAAAATTGATAGAATCCTGAATATTTTGTCCAAGGAACTTGTGAGTGTGTTTTGATATGTATGTATACATGTTTTAATGGATATATTACTAATGGACATCAAATTCTCAACAAAACCAGACAAAGTTCGTGAGCAACCATGAAGATGAAATTCGTTTTGTAGAGAACATGGCCATCAGGGGTGCTACAACAGGTACAGAACGAGAATTAGATCCTCTACGATTGACAAAAAAAAAAAGAATGCTTGTGCAGACAATACTTAATATTGGGCATACATGATAACTTAAATATCTGATCGTAAATTGGAGCCCTAACTTGTACCTGATCATTGATTTTGGTCATGGTATTATGATTGCACGGCCATGGATATTGATCTCTATCGGGCCAATTTCAATCTCCCTCAATCAGTATGATTTCAGTCATGTTTTATTGTTAACATCTTGCTAAATCCTTCATCATTTTCACCATGCTTTCTTAATATTTTGAACTACAGACAATCTTTTCATCAGCTTAATACTGTATACTGCAATGCCTTTTATGTGCTATCTTGCTTCTTAGAGTTATGTCCACAAGTTTACATTCCTAGCCTCGTACCTGCAATTGCACCATGCTGCTTCATATCTTTTAGTACATTATAAGAAGCTCACAGTTTGAGGTAAAATAATTTGTGTTGCTTGTGTGTGGAACAGCAAATTACATCGTAAATGGGCTTGACCAACCTGGACAATCAGAAGAAGTTAGCGTGACTGAAGACCCAAATTCAACTCCGACAGAAGAGCCAGACACACCTAGGAGTTGAAACATGAGCTTGGTTGCCACACTTGCCAGTCTCCCCGCAAGATGTGTCTGGTGTACCATCACTCTGCAGAAATGATCCTTTAGAACTGTGAATATGTGTTTCTGAACAAGTCGGATTACGTTTCAAGCAATAGGAGTGGATACTGTCCACTTGTATCAGAGTACTCCTCGTATTATGGTGCTACAAAAGTTGCAGCACAGGTTTGTGGGTGACTGTTTGAAATCGACTGGAGTCTTACAATATACTTGCAGTTTCGTACGTTGTAGGATTGTCAATACTCTCATTATCATGCTTCGTGCAAGTTCACCAATAGCTTTTATTCTTTATAAAACTCAAGCAATTGCATAGTTCGCCAATTACCACTATACAAGAAATTACCAAACGTTTTTGTGTTGCATAGTTCGCCAATTACCAATGCAGAAGAAATTTATCCAAGCATTTTTGTGTTTTGCATAGTTCGTCAATTACCAACATGAGGGATGAACCAGCTTACTGCAGCAATAAAATCACCATTTTCATCTCTGGCAACAGCACCCGAAGCACCCAAAGCATTTTTGTGTGTTGCATAGTTCGTCAATTACCACTGTACTAGAAATTTATCCATACGTTCTTGTGCAAATAAAGTGCACTGCCTGCTGCGGATGATCGTTTACCTCACGCTAGGGTTCAAAGTCTAAATTTGCTGAACGATGCCATGTCATGGTAGTTGAAACTCGCTTTGGCTAGAACTGTTCGTTCAACGCTTATGACCGAACCGCCCACGCATTTTCTTGTTGGGAGGCGGCTGCTTTATTCGTCATCTCTGACCAGGGTGGTGGCTCAGCACGAAGAGACACATGTGGAGCAAGGAACTATGGTAGTACGTCCTTGGTAAAAAATGCCGCCAAGTCAGTGAATATTCAACTTTGAACCAACGTTCTTTATTCAGTCTCTGAACAAGAGAAGAGAGAACCCTTCAACAACGGAAAGGAGCATGCGTCCTAACGATGTGATCTGAGCTTACGAGGTGCCTTGTGCAATGATGTGTAGAGAAATGTTCCGCGTAAAAATGCATTTTTACCTCGCGAACGTTTCATTTCGCGACAAACTAATACAAAAGGAATCTACTCTGATTTACCCGATATGCAAGATAGTGCAAGGGTGCAACTACAGATCCTGCTTCTTCACTTCACAGCTAAAAGTTCGAATCATAATTATTCGGTCCACAGTTCCACAAACATTTGATACAGAAAATAGATAGGCATTATACAAAATCATTCATATTTCGGTTCCCGTGTCATTGACGAAATGCAGGTCTGGCAAAGATAAACATCATCTGTAGAGCAGATAATCACATTTATCTGAACCACGTTTTGAAGCATACAGACTGTCCAGTAACAATACTGCTTTCAATGTTTTACTAAAACCGCAGAGCGGCAAAACGAAAGAGGACCATACACATCACAGGATCAGCAGCAGAACAGAATGAGATTTTTAAAGAAAAAAAAAACAGAGCGAAAACAGACGGCAATCGACAATGTTATCACAAAATAATCATTCATTTTGATCAAGAATTGACAATTCTAGTCTCTTTGGAGGAATCTTGTATTCAAGACCCGCCTGAACTAACCAAAAGAATACTAGTTAGGACACTGAAGAGGTTGTTTACTGAATATCCTTAACTGCTTTCAGCTACCAATCTGTGACCGGATGCTTTGTTTGTTTCAACACCATCTCTGACTTTGCCACCAAAAATTCAAGAATAAAAATGAATAATTATTATTTACTAGGACCAGCAACTATTCTTTGGTAAATAACCACCTTGCAAAATGATGGTTTCATCAACTGGGGACTTGGCCGCCTCTTTCAGTCACTTCTGATCCGTCTGCAGCTGCTCAAGCCAAGCACCAATGGCCATCTGATCCAATAAATCAGCCTGGTTGTTCCAGTCAGGCCTGTTTGCCGATCCAGAAGCCATGCCTCCCGACATGCCCAGCTGCATTTCACCCCTGTTGCTGTTCAGTGACCGCCCCCATGGCGCATCTGGCTCCTTCTCTGCAAACCCTGGTTGATCAGGGCATCTCAACCGATCCAGCTCCTCACCATCAACACCCCAGTCAACCTTACCCATTGGGGAAGAACCCACGTTGCCCCATGAAGCAGCATTAGAATTCCGCGGCGAACCCACGGATGGTAGCTGGTGCTTGTTCAGGTTAGAGAACTGCTCATACATCTCACGCTGTGGGACAGTGGCTCCGAAACGGGCACTCATGGGCGATGTTGGCTCCATGAGCCGAGGGGATCGAGGAGACATGCCGCCAATTGGAGGATGGACAAGCGCTGCCGGGTCAAGAGCCCTTGGTGAGTACATTCTGTTGGTGTTGACAGGCGAGAGGAGACCCTTCTGCTGATGAAGCTTGTTAAGGATGGCTGATTTGTGGGCTGGTGAGTAGGCTGAGTGACCTTGATCATTGGTGAACCTCGGTGACATTGCCATCTCTGAAGCATACATATCTTCAAGACTGGTGGGGGCAATTGCTGTAGGCCTGATGCTAAGGCCGGTAGAAAGCCGGGGCTGCGGACGGCTGCTGGGAGGGAGGCAGAGTGCCCCAAGGTACTGTGACTCCCAATCGAGGAGCAAGGGGGCGTGTTGGGCCGCGGGGGCGGGGGGGATGGGGGAGACACCCCGCCAATTGGAGAATGGACAAGCGCTGCCGGGTCAAGAGCCCTTGGTGAGTACATTCTGTTGGTGTTGACAGGCGAGAGGAGACCCTTCTGCTGATGAAGCTTGTTAAGGATGGCTGATTTGTGGGCTGGTGAGTAGGCTGAGTGACCTTGATCATTGGTGAACCTCGGTGACATTGCCATCTCTGAAGCATACATATCTTCAAGACTGGTGGGGGCAATTGCTGTAGGCCTGATGCTAAGGCCGGTAGAAAGCCGGGGCTGCGGACGGCTGCTGGGAGGGAGGCAGAGTGCCCCAAGGTACTGTGACTCCCAATCGAGGAGCAAGCCAAGGTCTTCAACGGTTGCGTCTCTTGCATTGAAAGAAGAACGCAGCCTGCTACCTTGAAGCCAATGCGCAGAAGCAGCTCCGCCATTGTTCACGGCAGATGGTGATCCAGGAGGCGGCACAAAGTGCCTGGGAGACCCAGGAAGAAGCCCAAGTGCAGCAGCGGCAGTCATGTCAATTGATGAAGTTGCACGGGGTGATAGCAGACCCGCACCACTGTTGTGAGGCACATGGCGGAGCTCATCTTCATCGTGTGCGAAGAAGCAGATGCGGCGGGCGCAAGCAGCTCCCTCCTTGCAGAGCCTGGTGCGGTACTGTGTCGGGTGCAGCCAGCTCTCGAACACGCCATGGGAGAACTCACAGTTATCGCCACTGGGGCAGCCACCAGGGCGCCGGAAGTTGGGGCAAGGCACCGCAGTGTAGGGGTGCTTGCGGGGGTCACGGCGGCGCGCGTTTTCGCCGGGGTGCACGAAGGGGCACTCGGTCCAGTCATGCGAGTAAGCACGGGAGCACGGACGCACCTTGAAAGCAAACATGCGGAACTCGTCCGAGGCATAGAACAGTTATCGCCACTGGGGCAGCCACCAGGGCGCCGGAAGTTGGGGCAAGGCACCGCAGTGTAGGGGTGCTTGCGGGGGTCACGGCGGCGCGCGTTTTCGCCGGGGTGCACGAAGGGGCACTCGGTCCAGTCATGCGAGTAAGCACGGGAGCACGGACGCACCTTGAAAGCAAACATGCGGAACTCGTCCGAGGCATAGACGCTGCTCTTGATGTCCGGCAGCGTCGGATCCACCGGGTACTCCTTCTTGGCGCGATCCACGGTGATGGGAGAGAGCGACGACGAGCGCGACGACGGCGACCTGTTGCCCTCGTCGTCTGGCGAGGACGAAAGCGGCGGGGACGGAGCCGCACACAGCGCACGC
>NW_024115570.1:0-7718 GCF_003073215.2 Triticum urartu
CGGGGAGGCGGCGACGGAGGAGCCGTTGGCTTCCAGCTGAAACGCCACACGGGGGTCGGTTAAGCTGAGTGCCCATGCTGAGGGTCGACCTCGGTGGGAGGTGGTGGAGCGCTGGGGCGCTGCTCTAGGGCATCGAGGTGCAGGACGAGGCCCTCCATGAAGGCTTGATCGGTGGTCCGTTGCGCCACCACCTCCTTTTGTTGGGTCGCTAGCTCCTTGAGCACGAGGTTGATGTTGCCGCCGTCAACTTTGTCATCGTCCGCCATCGTAGATGAAACAAGCTCTAATTACTCTAGGCCTAATATTGATCGTGGGAGAAGCCCAACATATAGGAAGAATAGCCTGGCTGACAAGCCGACTCAAAGGAAATACAATCTGGACTCTGCACCTAATACAAATTTGAACCTAATAAATAACTTGTAGCAGTAAAGAATCCTAGCCACTTTGGGCTGGAGCAGGAGTGGTGCGGCCAGGGCTGGAGCCCTCCGACCATATGTGCTTCCCACATAAAAGGAGAAGATTAGGTTGGTTTGCAAGCTTGTTAAGGACTTTACTCGTGTACTTTGGAGGCTACGAAAGCCTCTACAATAGCAGCGATAGCCCTACCAATGAACTAATGAGGGTTAGCACGCCCTGGCCCTCAGACCCATACCTAACTATGCTCATAACCTGAACATACAATTGGTTTTAACATAAGAGTGATAAACATAACAATCTACATTGTTTTAGTCTTCTATTTGTTGGACAGGATGCCTGTTGGAGACCATCAACACCTTTTTGTTGTTAAAAGAAAGCAAAGCTGTAAGAGTTGATATATTATCCATATAGATTGTTGATTAATTGAAATGTTTCATTTAAATAAATGTTTCGCAAGTCACTCCTAAATATGAAAATTTGTTTTGACCATATAGTACTTACACTTAATTGAGCAGCTCCCAAGGAACTAAAGAATCAAAGTCCATAGCTGAACTACCGGCTCATGACCCAAATATCCTAGCTTGTTTCAGTAGTTCGAGATTGTAACTTAGACTGTTTTAGAGTTCAGGTTAGAAACTGAACTTTCTGAAAGTTTAGGGTTGAAAAAAAAAGCTTTTCTTCATAATGCTATAGTTTTCAAACTTTTCATGAATCTCCCGCCAAATGACAAAGGGAGCCAAGATAGGTGGTTATCAGGTTGACCTAATTTCTCTCTTTTTTTACGTCAAGTTTTCGTCCATTTTGGTATTTGGTTGATCTCCAATATAGTCATCTTTCTTATCTATGAAAGGTGTTAAAAGGAGTATTAGTATCTGTCTAGGTCTCCTTACACGCATTCATATTGGTCTAGATTTCCTTACTAGTACTCCAAGTCTGTTGTAATACATTTATATTCTCCCAGTGGGCTATGCAATACAGATAAGTTGTATCCATAATATGGTATCAGGGCCTAGCTTAGGTTTTCATCATTATCCTCCTGAATGATTCCTGACACTGCAACTTGTCTCTTTCCAATCAGATTTTTCCGGTTTCTTCCAATTGAGTCTCCCACTCGGTGTCCATCCTTTTGCTTCTCCACCAAATTCGATCTTAGAGCGATTCCTTCCTGTTCTCCTAGAAATTGCTCAGTCTGAACAATTTTGATCTGCCCACAGCCGACGCAAGTGCTATTTCCGAATCAAAGCTCTCAACCATATTGAAGCACCAGATCTCCACCACTCATTGCACCTGCTGCCCGAGGTCCGCCCTTGACCTACTGCTCTCCGCCAAGTCGACACCCTCACCAGGTCGCTGTTGCTGCCTCCTATGACGCGTCACCAACTCCAGGTCACTGCCTTACCTCCTACTGCCCTTGTTCGGTTGTGCTCCTCGGGCTCTCACCCTTTGTGTTCCGCTTGAAACAACGGGGGCATCATTGCTTCTCTGGCCACGTGTTCAGTTAAGGAACAAAGAAAAAGGCACAATGTTGTCATCGGCTCTACTGACTCTGTCTTGCACATGTGCCTTCCCTTGGTTCTTCTGTGCCTGCTCCATTGTCTCCTTCGACGACTCCCGCGGATGGTGGTGGCCGCTCTACATCGACTTACAATGCTTGTCTTCCATCAGACCAGACCAAGCCGCTACTACTTTTCCACTGGTTGTTGTTCTCCACCGTCACTCCTCGCTCGCATCTCACCTGCAAGGACTCCTCCGCAGCCTCCTCTGCAAACAAGATGGCCCTTGCATCTGCAAGCCCACTTCTCTTGGTAGCTTGCTCCACGTGCTGGCTGTGCTTCCTTGGCCTGCTTCTTGCTTGGCTCGGTCCGCCTGCAGAGCTCTAGCTCGTGATTCCTCTGTTCCGTGTGTTGGGTTTGGAACTCCAAACCAGCTTTACTAGTTTGGCTTCTGTCTCCTCCCATGACTGTGACATCCGACTTAGGAATGATAGACTACTCATATCAACAAGGTGCACCTTTATTTTCGGGAGCCCATCCGAAAGGAATCTCAAAGTTAAGCGTGCCTGGCTTGCAGCAATTTGAGAATGGGTGGCTGGTTGGGAAGTTGATCTCGGTTGCGCACGAGTGGGGACAAAGTGCGCAGGAAAGACTAGGTGTTGGTCCGTGGGGCCATTCTAGATCCTAGGTGGTAGCCAGGCGCAACGACCACGGACCGGTGGACGTACCGGTGGTTTTGGCCGGGGCGTTATAATGACTGACCCCAAGCCAAGAGTTTCTTGAGGAGAGATTCCCACATTGTCTGGTGTGTGCTGGTTGTTCTCTATATGACTGCTTTGGCCTCCTTTTTCATTGTTGTGGACCTAAACTCGTTTTCTGGCCGCAGAGCTTCTTTTGCCATCGTTTTCTTGTGCAACGATCATTGAGACATGCTTCTTATATCCCTTTTGGCGTGATTCAACATGTTTCTGAAGACTCCATGCTACGACAACACTATGAGGACGTGTATTTTGGATTTTCACTATTTTTTTTGTTTTAGGCCCCAATCTAATGTCCTCCACAACCATGAAATCCTCAACTCTCGACTTTGGCTCCCAGTTCGGGCAATGATAATTGAGACATGCTTCTTATATCCCTTTTGGCTTGATTCAACATGTTTCTGAAGACTCCATGCTACGACAACACTATGAAGACGTGTATTTTGGACTTTTACTATTTTTTGTTGTAGGCCCCAATCTAATGTCCTCCACAACCATGAAATCCTCAACTCTCAACCTTAGTGTTATACTTCAAATGCAATGCTACCAAGCCAAGAGTTTCTTGAGGAGAGATTCCCACATTGTCTGGTGTGTGCTGGTTGTTCTCTATATGACTGCTTTGGCCTCCTTTTTCATTGTTGTGGACCTAAACTCGTTTTCTGGCCGCAGAGCTTCTTTTGCCATCGTTTTCTTGTGCAACGATCATTGAGACATGCTTCTTATATCCCTTTTGGCTTGATTCAACATGTTTCTGAAGACTCCATGCTACGACAACACTATGAAGACGTGTATTTTGGACTTTTACTATTTTTTGTTGTAGGCCCCAATCTAATGTCCTCCACAACCATGAAATCCTCAACTCTCAACCTTAGTGTTATACTTCAAATGCAATGCTACTGTATACGCTTTTGCATTTGAGGTGTGTGTTCCTATTGGTCTAGATTTCCTTTGCTTTGTAAGTCCGTTGCATATATTCGCTCCTTGGTCCATGCAATATATACAAGCTGAACAACAAGTTGGCGTAGGCTAGAGCTGAAACCCATAAAATCTCGAAATCAACTCAGGTCACATAGATAGCTAACTTTCACGCACCCATGTCCATGACTAGTTCTTTGGTGACATTCCAGCCCTTGAGATCTCTCTTTACGGACTTCTTCCAAGTCAAGTTTGGTCTACCCCGACCTCTCTTGACATTACCAACACGCTTTAGCCGTCCACTATGCACTGGAGCTTTTGGGGTCTGCGCTGAATATGCCCAAACCATCTCAGACGATGTTAGACAAGCCTCTCTTCAATCGGTGCTACCCAAACTCTGTCACGTATATCATCATTCTGGACCTGATCCTTTCTTGTGTGGTCACACATCCACCTCAACATGCGCATCTCCGCTATCCCTAACTTATGAACAATGTTGCCTTTTAGTCGGCCAACATTCAGCGCCATACAGCATTACGGGTCGAATGGCCATCCTATAGAACCTGCCTTTTAGCTTTTGTGGCACTCTCTTGTGATAGAGAACGCCAAAAGCTTGGCACCACTTCATCCATCCGGCTTTGATTCGATGGCTCACGTCTTCATTGATATCTCTATCCTTCTGCAGCATTGATCTGAAATATCGAAAGATGTCCTTTTGAGGTACCACCTGCTCATCAAGGCTAACCCCTTCCTTTTCTCGTGCCTAGTAGTACTAAAACCACACCTCATATACTCACTTCTAGTTCCACCAAGCCTAAAACCTTTTGATTCGAAAGTTTTGCATCCATAACAAATGGAACAGTAAATATAAAAACCTCTTTGGTCTTCACCTGGATTGCTGGAAACCAGGCGGGTTATTAATTTAAAATAAGTAAAAACATGTCATGAAATTATTTTGCTCATAGTACAGTTTATATCTAACCAATCTAAATATCTCTTATTGCTTAGTGGACAAAAGGTAATTTGACTGCACGCTTTCTGAATGTCATCTATTTTGGTACAGATGTTCTATATCTGAATGTACTTTTCCTCCTTTTTTGCACTCCCCCAGTTCTTGTCTTCCGTTTTCATGTAGTAGTGATGAGCATGCAATTTATATGTTTACAGCTACAGGGAAAGTAACTACAAAAGTTGACGTTTATGCATATGGTGTCATACTAATGGAGATGATAACTGGAAGGAAAGTACTTGATGACTCATTACCTGATGATGAAACACATCTTGTAACAATCTTCCGAAGAAATATGCTTGACAAAGAGAAGTTCAGAAAGTTTGTGGATCCTACACTAGACCTCGGTCCTGAGGCTTGGAAGAGCCTGCTGGAGGTAGCTGATCTTGCCCGGCATTGCACAGCACGAGAGCAAAACCAGAGGCCCGACATGTGCCACTGTGTGAACCGACTTTCCAGTCTGCTTGATGAGTGGAAGCCTACAGAAGTTGATGATGATGACGAGTGCGAGACAAGTGAGATGCATCTCAACCAGCAACTTGAGAAATGGAGGTGTGATGATTTTACCATATCAGATTCAGATACGTTCAGCACATTCAATATGTAAGGAAGTAAAACTGACAGTTTGCAACCTACCCTATGATGTCATGTATAAATGGGGGAACACAGACTACCGCATCAAGCGGGCTACCATTAGCTCTTGCAATCGCCGACTGCAGCGGAGGTCAGACATGTCAGATGCTGTAATTAGCCCATTGAGCAGCTACCTGAGAACCCGGTAGCTTGATTATCAGCGTGTCACTCCGCCTGCTTTGGTGAGTGCTAAAGCCAAGCATAGCTTTGAAGTTGTTGATGTGTCTATAGCTTGTTCACTCTATATGGCGCGTAGTGCTAGTAACATTGAACAGCCGATCCATTTGTTCTTGGATGGTCTAGAGAAGGAAAAAAGAAAGAAAGATGAAGCAAGCATCCATAAGTCTACGGCAGAGGCGTTTTTTTTTTTTGAGAGATGTAGAACAGTTGTTTTGTGAACTATCAAGCACGAGGAATTCTTTTTGCGTGCAAAAATGCCAAATGGAGGCCGAGCTCCATCTAGGTCATAATATTGAAAAATTCAAACTCATACTCTACATTTCACAAACTTTAAAAAAATTAACATGCCTAGAGGCACAATGCACATGTGTATAAATTTTCATGATGAAATACGTTAAAATGAAAGCTACACAAAGAAAAAGCCAATTCTTTGGCTTTTTAGCACATGTATTGTTAATCCTTAAAGTTCATGATTATTTTTTGTGCAGCTCGCAATTTAAAGTATTTTTTTATCATGAAATTTATACACATATATATTACATCCTTATATACATGTGTATTTTTCCCTGAGTTTTTTGAAACTGAAAAGTTTGGATTTTGAATTTTTCAAAATTAAGACCTTAATGGAGCTTGGCCTCTAAAACGTACTCTTTTGCGTGGCATTTATAATTGGGTGTATGCGGCTGAAATTTGTGTGCTTCCATCATCCTGTGCAGTTTGTTTTGCTCCCCCCGCCACCCTGCCTTAGGTTTGATGAGTCGGTGGCTATTATATTGTTTCGATGAGTCGGTGCTATCATATTGTTTTGTTAGGCGTTGGATCGCCTAGGGTTCTTGATCTTGTCGTGCCCATAGAGTCCCCACTAGTATATAGAACATGAAGATAAACTCTACTTTGAAGCAATTTAGTGTACACTAATAAAAGATAACGATGTTGCTCCTTCTCTTGTCCTATTTTTCTTATTTCGTTTTTACAGCTGTGTGGTAAGTCTTTTAGTTGATCTTTTTCTTTGGTAGGAGCAACACCGCACATGAATGACCAACACACTTTTGAATATATCCATAACTCTTTCTCAATACATGTAAGAAGATGCAACGACAAGACGAAGCTAGAAACATTGCATAACATGTGTAGAATAAACATATAATCATGTATTGTAAAACAATGATGATGGAATTTGCATCACAATATATCTCGAAATGACTATGAAAATACCATGATAGGTAGGTATGGCGGTTGTTTTTAGGAAGATAATGTAGGTGAACATGAGAAAGCCCTCCCACAAGATTCATATGTATTAGGGAAATATTCGCTACGTCTTGAGGAGAGAGTGGGCAATGCTCGATAACGAAGAAGCCAACAATTTTAAGATGAAATGGAAGTGCACAAGGTTTTCAAACTCACGTTAGTCATAAAGAACTCAACCATCACACTCATGCATTGCAACATTAACATAGAACTGTGCAATATAGTACTCCACGGGTGTATTTGGTTGAAGTTAACCGCCTTGCATCCCGATGTAAACTAAAAACTGGTTACTTACCACATCAATCCTCATTTTATTCTACTCCAATCTTTATAGAAGTGTGGGGTATGATATCAACCAAGGGGAGGTGAATGGGAGATTCGACAATTTATTCCAAAAGCGAGTTCTTCAAAGAAAAATAGAGCAAATAATATTAAGGCAGAACTGAATAAAGGCAAATCCAAACATACACAATGACTTAGAGGAAATATACGCTAGATCGACTGAGTCAAATGTAACAACAGGCTATATAGAGGTATAACAAGGCCGAATATGAAATTAAACATATTTCATTTGGTGGAATAGAATGGTGTCACACCCTCGATGCGACTATATCTCCCACGTGTCGAGGCACGACTTAGAGGCATAATCGCATTGAAGGCATATGTCGCAAGTTAGGCAATCTTCACAACATCCCATGTAATATAATAATGAAAGGGGAGATAACATAGTTGGCTTACACTCGCCACGTCAATCAAGTACATAAATAACATTACATCATCCAAACACTCATGGCCCGACTACGACGCCAAAATAAAAGAGAACCCAACATGCGACACGGTCCCAATCACCCCCAACTCGGCACCACTATTGATCATCGGGAAAGGAAACATAGTAACGTTGAGAGTCTTCGTCGAACTCCCACTTGAGCTCATACGCGTCTCCTGGAGCGGAATCATCAGGCCCTGCATCTGGTGTAACAGTAATCAGTGAGCCACAGGGACTCAGCAATCTCGCACCCTCGCGATCAAGACTATTTAAGCTTATAGGTATGACAAGGTAAAATA
>NW_024115571.1:0-20449 GCF_003073215.2 Triticum urartu
AAAGACTAGTATTGATCTGTGGGGCCAGCCTATATCTTGCTGGCAGTAACAACCAGTAACCGGCGGGTGTGTCCGGGGTGTTACAGACGCGTCATCATATTACCGAGGCGAATATGGATTGCGTCAAGGAGGAGTCACTCGTCCATAATACCAATCATCACGTCGTGGTGGAGTCAGGTCCCCACAACATGCCAGTGCATCAAGACTGAGTAGGCGAGCTTCGCCTCGATGAGGTGGAGATGCTACACAAGTGAGGGCAAAGTATGCAGGAAAGACTAGTATTGATTTGTGGGGCCAGTCTAGATCTCACCGGCAGTAACAACCAGTAACCGGCCGGTGTGTCCGAGGTGTTACAGACGCGTCATCATATTATCGAGGCGAATATGGATTGCGTCAAGGAGGATTCACTCGTCCATAATACTGATCATCACGTCGTGGTGGAGTCAGGTCCCCACAACATGGCGATGCATCAATACTGAGTGGGCGAGCTTCGCCACGAGGAGGTGGAGATGCTACACAATTGAGGAAAAAGTACGCCGGAAAGACTAGTATTGATTTGTGGGGCCATCCTAGATCTTGCCAGCAGTAACAACCAGTAACCGGCGGGTGTGTCCGGGGTGTTACAGACGCGTCATCATATTACCGAGGCGAATATGGATTGCGTCAAGGAGGAGTCACTCGTCCATAATACTAATCATCACGTCGTGGTGGAGTCAGGACCCCACAACATGGCAGTGCATCAAGACTGAGTAGGCGAGCTTCGCCTCGATGAGGTGGAGATGCTACACAAGTGAGGACAAAGTACACTGGAAAGACTAGTATTGATCTGTGGGGCCAGTCTAGATCTCGCCGGCAGTAACAACCAGTAACCAGCGGGTGTGTCCGGGGTGTTATAGATGCGTCATCATATTACTGAGGCGAATATGGATTGCGTCAAGGAGGAGTCACTTGTCCATAATACTGATCGTCACGTCGTGGTGGAGTCATGTCCCCACAACATGGCGGTGCATCAAGACTGAGTGGGCGAGCTTCGCCTCGATGAGGTGGAGATGCTACACAAGTGATGACAAAGTATGCAGGAAAGACTAGTATTGATCTGTGGGGCCAGTCTAGATCTCGCCGGCAGTAACAACCAGTAACCGGCGGGTGTGTCCGCGGTGTTACAGACGCGTTATCATATTACCGAGGAGGATATGGATTGCGTCAAGGAGGAGTCACTCGTCCATAATATTGATCATCACGTCGTGGTGGAGTCGGGTCCCCACAACATGGCGGTGCATCAAGGCTGAGTGGGCGAGCTTCGCCTCGATGAGGTGGAGATGCTACACAAGTGAGGGAAAAGTGCGCAGGAAAGACTAGTATTGATCTGTGGGGCCAGCCTAGATCTCGCCGGCAGTAACAACCAGTTACCGGCGGATGTGTCCGGGTTGTTACAGACGCGTCATCATATTACCGAGGCGAATATGGATTGCGTTAAGGAGGAGTCACTTGTCCATAATACTGATCATCACGTCGTGGTGGAGTCAGGTCCCCACAACATGGCGGTGCATCAAGACTTAGTGGGCGAGCTTCGCCTCGATGAGGTGGAGATGCTACACAAGTGAGGACAAAGTGCGCAGGAAAGACTAGTATTGATCTGTGGGGCCAGTCTAAATCTCGCTGGCAGTAACAACCAGTAACCGGCGGGTGTGTCCGGGGTGTTACAGACGCGTCATCATATTACCGAGGGGAATATGGATTGCATCAAGGAGGAGTCACTCGTCCATAATACTGATCATCACGTCGTGGTGGAGTCAGGTATCAGGTCCCCACAACATGGCGGTGCATCAAGACTGAGTGGGCGAGCTTCTCCTCGATGAAGTGGAGATGCTACTGAGCTCCGAGCTCCATGCGGGTTGTGGGACGACTAGATGGTTTCAACCCGAGCTGACTTGGACAGAATCTGATTGTCAGACTGTGACAGCTGAACTATGCACCATAGCTGCCTTCAACAAGGCTTGAATATGTGGAGGAACAAGGCCTTATCAAATACTCCCTCCGTTCCGAATTACTTGTCGCAGGTATGGATGTATCTAGATGTATTTTAGTTCGAAATACATCCATTTCTGCAACGAGTAATTTGGAACGGAGGGAGTACTCCGTATCAAGGAAAGACCCGGGGATGACATGAGGAACTATACAAGTTCAGACCCCTCAAGCTGCAGGTAAAAACCCTAGCCCTGTTCCCCGGGGAGTGTTCTTGCGTACGAGTGTATGAGTACAAATGTTGCGAACCCATACTAGGTGCTGAAGGGGAGCTTCTATAGAGTTCGCTATCCCCCACACATATTATGTTACACGTGAATTGAGATTAGCACTTATACATGGCGACTACTGATAGTAACGGGAGTCTTGATGTTGAGAAATAACGCCAGGTATTATGATAGTAGTAAAGCCAGGTATTATGCTTCTATCGTCCGAGTGAATCTCCATTCGGCTGACTGGCCCGAGAAGCTTTTTATTAATTCGTTGCAGTGTTTACAGGGATGGATGGATGTTCTCCAGGGTGTCCTAACCAAACATGACGAAAACCTTCGCCATGTTTAGTTGGTATACCAGTACCTAAAGAATGTGGGCTTAGGCCCCTAAGGGCTTCTGATGGGTTTGAATCACTATGGGCCTACCAGGTGGGAGATGACCACGTCAAAGTTGGGTGCAATAAGCCGCGGCATCGAACTTGGCACGGCTGGTGCGTGTATGGGCGCGCACCGGACGCGTCGGGCGCTCCGGGTCCGCGGGGTGTGCGTGCGTAGGTGTGCGTGTGTGAGTGCGTGAGTCGGCGTGTGTGTGCGCGGGGCCACGGCGTGCTGTTAGCGAGCAACCAGGAGGGGTAGACCGCGTCGGGCACGCGGGGAGGCCGTGGCGATCGCGTACGGGCATGGTGCGTGGACGCGGCCAGAGTGCGGAGGACGTTGGGAAGTGGGTGAGCGAGTGGGTGCGAGGCGAGACCTAGCATGTCAGTGCTCGCGGGTATATAACCCTTGTTCCCCCTGTAGCTCGTTGACACGGTCGAGTTCATGCTCGAGGAAAGAAAGAAGTGTTCGTGCGCTGGAAAAACTTGTGAGTCCACCACTCTTCTGATCTTCTTCTTCATCCTTCTTTCGGTCGAGCCACGGCAACAGAGAGTGAGCTAGGTGCGAGGGAGAGGAGAGCTAGGGCTAGGGAGTGGCGGTTCCAACAATTGGCATCAGAGCCACGTGAAGGTCAGGGCGCGCCGGCGATGTCGATCATGCCCTACGGCAGCGGAGCGGGCGAATCGCTGCCGCAGCTAGTGCCGCAGCTCATCGGCAACAACTACACGGCATGGGCCATCAAGGTCGAGGCGGACCTCGACGCGGCCGGGCTGTGGGAGGCGGTGGTCGTGCCGGAGGACGCGGCGGTGGTCGTGCCGGAGGACGCGGCGGTGGCCGTCATCGCGAAGAAGGACAAGCCCGCGCGCGCCTACCTCCTCAGTGCCCTCGCAGAGAACTTGCTGCTGCAGGTGGCGTCGAAGAAAACCACGGCGGAGGTGTGGGCGAGCCTCAAGGCCAGGTATGTCGGAGCTGATCACGTGCGGGCGGCTCGGCTGGGCACACTGCGCGAGGAGTTTGACCTCCTGCGCATGGCGGACGCCGAGACCCTGGATGACTTGGCCGGCAGGCTCGGTGGCATGGCGGCGCGCTACGCGGTGTTGGGCTCAACCCTGGAGGACGTTGCTCTTGTCAAGAAACAGCTCGACTCGGTGCCGGACCGCCTGTATGCGGCGGTGGCCGGGATCGAGTAGTTCTGCGAAGTCTACACGATGGCGTTCGAGGATGCGTTGGGGCGGCTGAAGGCCTTCGACGAGAGGCTGCGTCAGCGCGGGCAGGACGGAGGCAGCCATGGCGGCGATCAGTTGATGTTCACTGGGGCGCAGTGGCGGGCGCGGGAGCGGCAGCGAGGCGGAGCTCGGGACGATGATTACGGGGCGCGCAGCGAGGCGTCGGGCTTCAGCGGCAACAGACGAGGCCGGTGCTACAAGTGTAGTGAGCGGGGTCACTTCAAACATGACTGCCCGCAGTGGAAGAAGGCACCGGCGGGCGAGCGAGCACTGCTGGTGGACGGCGACGTCGAGGACGCCGGGTTGCTCTGAGCCGTGGCTTAGGGCGCAAGTGTTGGGTGCAATAAGCCGCGGCGTCGAACCTGGCACGGCAGGTGCGTGTATGGGCGCGCACCGGACGCGCCGGGTCCATGGGGTGTGCGTGCGTAGGTGTGCGTGTGTGAGTGCGTGAGCCGGCGCGTGTGTGCGCGGGCCACGGCGTGCTGTTAGCGAGCAACCAGGAGGGGTAGACCGCGTCGGGCGCACGGGGAGGCCGTGGCGATCGCGTACGGGCGCGGTGCGTGGACGCGGCCAGAGCGCGGCCGTGGGGAAGTGGGTGGGTGAGTGGGTGCGAGGAGAGACCTGGCATGTCAGTGCTCGCGGGTATATAACCCTGGTTCCCCCCCTGTAGCTCGTTGACACGGTCGAGTTTTTGCTCGAGGAAAGAAAGAAGCGTTCGTGCGCTGGAAAAACTTGTGTGTCCACCACTCTTCTGATCTTCTTCTTCCTCCTTCTTTCGGTCGAGCCACGGCAACAGAGAGTGAGCTAGGTGTGAGCGGGAGAGGAGAGCTAGGGCTAGGGAGTGGCGGTTCCAACAGTCAAATGGCTCCCATTTTTGCTCTTGATTGGTGATGAGGAGAAACTAACGAAAGGCAGGATTTTCTCGGTCTTCTATATTTTTCAAGTTTTATTTATCCAGGCGATTTTTGCAGATCAGGTGCCACGTACCAGAGAGAGGGGATTGTAGAAGAAGAGGAAGAACATCTTCATGTCATCAGGTCAACACCCTTTCATTCATTTTTCCAATTCATTTTTGCTCCCTGCTTTTACTTGTTATTACGGGCCAACTATGAAATTCAAATTGCCCCGTCGGCCCGCTGCGAACGTCCACTCCCCCACACCCCATTCGCAGGCTAACAGGCCCGGTTTTGTTTTAGAGGGCAAATATTCTGCAGACCCGGTTAAGGCACTCTCTGATGGATTGCACGAACTGAATAGCACAATTGTCTCAAAAAAAACGAACTGAATAGCACAAGAAAGTTGGGACAGGTTTCTTCAAAAAAAAAGTTGGGGAAAGAAGCTGATATGGAAACAGAGCTCTTCTTCTCCAATCCATCAAATCAGCCACAAAAAACAGAGAGCCAAGGGGAGGGGAGGGATGGCAGATCTGGGACAAGATCCAAAGCAAAAGAGATCCAACTACTGGGAAGAAAGAAAAACATGTGGAAATAGAACTTATGAAACTGATGCTTTGTTCATCCAAACACACACATGGAGAAAAAGGGTGGGGAGAAAAGATAGGGGCGCTGAGCATATTTCTCTGGACAAACACTGCATTGTTGAGACTGGTTCTTCTTCTAGCTAGAAAGATGATAAAAAGCTAAGGTGATGTGACCACAGATAGATGTTTTGTTATACAGCAAGGGGAAGAGGATGCTCTGTTTCCTTGTGAAGAGTTTTGCAAAAGCACTGCAAAGGAAATGATGTTCCAGTGTCTTATTATAGGCCTAGTGTAAAAAGGAGAAATGTACCGGAATGATCATTCACGATTTAGTAAAATATTACGTCCACCATGCCCATAGCACTCGGTCACATAAGAGTCAGAAACAGTTGGATAATAAGCACCTGAAAAATGGCAGATAATACTCAATAACTATGTCTCCAAGCACATATCACAATTTGCTACTACTCTATCTATGTATCTATATAGTTTTTACAGGCAACACTGCCCCCCTCCAGCGATTCGATCATATCGGACTGGGAAATGGAAACTCTTCTAGAGCACAGTATCATCATCATCATACAATGGCTGGAAACTATACGTCGGTACTAGCAGACATTGAGATGTTAGTAAGTGCCGCCGCTACGTCTGCCATGTCAGGCCTTAGTTGACCAGGAACAACGATGGAGACCAGGCTTTCAACTCAACTGAAGTCCACGAACAACCGAGAGGTCGAACACAAATAGTTGCAGTTATATCAATGCTAGCTAGGTATTTGGTACCAGCATTTGTCTCCTGCTCAAAGGCATGGCCTGAAATATAGAGCAACAGAAGTCACATTAAGTAATCTTCATCGCAGTAATACCTTCCTAGTGATAAAGAGATTGTTACAATTGGGAAGCAGGAATTTTGTTCTTCAAACAAAAAAGAAAAACGCAGGAAGTGATGCTTACCCATCAGCAAGGTAGGCTCAGCTCTGGCTAAGTCTCCGTCCTAAAAGCGTTTCTTCCTGGACATAACCTCCACTATGACAACACCAAAGCTGAAAACATCTGACTTGATAGTCAACTCACCACTCTCAAGATACTCCGGCGCACAATACTCAGGTGTACCCATCACTCTAGTTGGAACATGAGTATTGTCACCAGGTGGACTAACTTTTCCAAGCCAAAGTTAGACAACTTGGGATGACATTCCTCGGCAAGCAAAATGTTCCCACTTTTCACATCACCGTGTATGTCTGGTGGGTTGCAGTTAACATACAAGAGCTTCAGGCCTTCAGCCGCTCCAGCAAGTTTGTTTATTCTTGTATTCCAATCGAGCGCCTTCTTATGTGGGGAAAGATCTAGATGAAATACAAAACAGAATTCTGCTTAAACAAACTTTTGCTTATTAAGCAACAAATTAAGGAAGCAGAGAACAGAATTATTAGTATATTGTGTAGTTTAGTACCATACCGAAAATATGTTTTTCCAATGAGCCCAAAGGCATATATTGATAAATCAAAATTCTATGATCATCCTCGGCGCAAAAGCCACCAAGCTTTAGAATGGTTTGGGTGATAAATCCTGCTCAACGCCATAGCTCCTGTGCAGAAATCTTTCTCCGTGCAATCCATTGGGGTTGAGAACCTTGATAGCTACCTGTGACAGCACCATACAAGCGAATCATATACTACACCATCTCCTCAGAAAAAACAACCTCAGTAACCCATAGCATGAATCGTCGACCACATTAAAAAATATGAAATGAAATGCTATGCTGTTCTTGACATACAAAAATTACAAGTGTGTGTAGAATCTTGAAGTAAAATACCAGTCATTTCTTTTGCAGTAAAAAAAAGTCTTAAAGTAAAAAGTCTTATATTGTGTTAAGATTAGTTGTATCTGGATACTAGAGATGTAGGGGCAGTTGGCCACCTGCACAATATGCTTGCTATCTCTGTAGCAATACAAAATTAAACCGAACAACTTTTAATTAAACTGACTTACATTGCACGTTTTGTGTGCACATCAGAGGGCTTGCAGTTAGTTTATAGGATGGAAGATGGTAAAAATATTTGTATATTAACAAATATGATCATATGTAAACTTGATATGTTTTTTTTGTTCCAATATGCTGCTGCACTTCGAAGATAATACTGAGAGGAAAAGGAAAGGTAGCAACAGCACGCAATGAAACATGCAAACATATTCAATAATCTCACACAAACCAAACATATGCTTGTTATGATACACCCGAAGTTCAATCAGCCCTAAAATGTCTTATATCACTTGTTGAACTCAGTTTAACTTGTGATCATACTATCATTCATGTGAACTGTCTATTGTAGAAGGAAAATATCTTCCAGCTTAACATGGCTCAATAATTGAACTATCTATTGAAGTATAGAGCACATGAACTTACATTATTGCCATCTAGCAGCACACCTTTGTACACCTTAGCGGACCTGCCTTCTCCGAGGAAGTGATCTCTCCGGAAGCCTAATGTTGCCGCATTTATCTCCTGAAATGTGAATGACAGGTGATGGGTATCCAGAGCAGGGCTTGAGATATCTGCAGAAATAAAAAACCAGCGTAGTTGTCACTTGTCAGGGATGGAAGAGCCTAAACGCATCCATTGTCCAAATAACTCCAAGTATGCAACAACAATAAGGACCAGCGTAGTTTACCTTGAAAACTTTCTGTTCCCAGCATCTTCTTCTCGAAGAGGACCAAATTGGTGCAGTCTAGAGTTCGCTTTGTCCCACCGAGAATCTCCGCAGCACCGTAGATAATATGCTTCAAGATATTGCCCCGTTCCATGAGGGGGGACTTGCCGATCTCCAGAACAAGCAATCGCCTGGCTTCGTTCGGGGAGGTGGAGGCGGCTTGCCTGAGAGGCCCGGATGAGATGCAGGCGCCCTGCCCCACAGGAGGCGCAGGGGAGGGGTCTTGCTGAGGACTGGAGCTCCTCACCGGAAGAGCAGGCGCAGGGGAGGGGTCTTGTTGAGGCAGACTGGAGCTCCTCACCGGAAGAGCAGGCGCAGGGGAGGGGTCTTGTTGAGGCAGACTGGAGCCCCTCACCGGAAGAGCAGGCGCAGGTGCCGAGGCGGCCCGAACAGGAGCCGGGGAGAAGGAGGCGGCCCCGGCCACCATCTTCCTCCTCTTGCTTGAACTGGCGACGCCTTGCTCCCCGATCTTCCTCTTGTTGATGGGATTGGCGACGCCGGGCGTGTCCCTCCCTCCGTGCGGACTCACGTAGATCTTGCACAAGGACAATCCGTTGCCGCCTTGGCGCGCCTCTTCCTCGCCGACGAGGATGAGCTCTTGCATCATGAACCCCGTACCGATCTTCTCCCCGTGCGACCCCAGCTCGGTGTATAAGAAGGTGCGGCGAGTACCTTGAATCGCCTCGGAGACGAGCGGCACCGGGGCTCGATCCGACCTCCAGAACCCCCCGAGGACGCTCCTCCTCTCTCTGTAGTCGCCCGCCGTCTTCGCGCGGACCACGCTCAGGAAGTAGAGGGCCGACGAGCCGTCGGAGGCGGTGGCAGGCGCGTGCGACTCCAGGAGTTTTCGTGGGTTGTAGTTGTATATGTCCACATCGAGGAGGATGTACGGCGGGAGCATCCACGCGGGGACGCCCCTTGCCCAGAGGCGGAGCACCCCGAGCAGCTCCTGGAGGCGGCAGGAGGGGGCCTGCCGCGGCGGGCGCCTGCCTCCCTCGGTTGATTTCCATGCCAGATTGCTGTTGGTTGCGGTTGGGATTTGGGTTTGGTTGCGGTTGGTTTTGGCGGCTGGGCGGTATTTGAGGGTGGGGCGAGGAGGACGAGGGAGGCGGCTGCGGGAAATTCGATCTCTGTCGGTCTCTGTCTCAAGTTAACTGAAGAAGAAAGTTCAGACGAGGGACAGAGGAATTGGGTGTCCCAACTTAACTGAACTGAAGTAAAAAAAAACCTGGTTCAGAGTTCAGAACTCAGAAGCTAAGGCAGAAGTCTGGTTCAGAGCTCAAAGGAGTTGGATGAATATATCTGTACAGAGAAGAGAAGATGCTATGGCGCCAACGCGCTCGAGTCACTACTATCAGAGAGGGGGAACAAATCACCATATGTATTTTCAACGAAAAGCCGCATGTCGACAGAGGGAAAATAAGATCAGGGAAACTAAAAGATGCAGAGGGGAACTTGGTTCAGGAAAAGAAGCAGATTGAGGAAATGGCAACAGATTTATTTATTTTTCAAGAAATTATGTGAAACTGATGATACTGCTGAACCTGATGTTGCGGCTGCCGTTGCGGGACGGGGGAAGCAAACAGCTCTGTCTCAAGCTGACTGAAGAAGACATTTCAGATGAGGGACAGAGGAATTTGGTGTCTCAACTTAACTGAAGAAGAAATTTCAGAAGAGGGACAGAGGAATTGGGTGTCTCAACTTAACTGAAAAAGAGATTTCAGATCAGGGACAGAGGAATTGTCTCATCTCAACTTAACTGAACTGAAGAATCAGGGTAAATGTTAACAACCCAGCTATGATTCAAAGGTTGCAAGCCATTGATGGAGGAATTGGAAGCTAACCTAATGGAATTCATGGAGGGGATAGGGGAGGAAGACGGGCAGTACAGGAATAGGAAAGCGGAGAAGACGACACCACGCCAAGCTGAGGCCGAAGCCCTTCCGTTCGTCCCCGTCTTCAGATGCCTTTCTGTTCTATTTGTACTCATCTCATGTAGTAGTTTGCTGGCAGGCCCGGGCCCAAGAGGCGCCCCTCTGTACGGCCCAACTACAGAGAGTGAGGCCGCTGACATTCCCTCTTCCTTAAATTTCGGCTTGCCCTCAAGCCGACTCAATGTGGAAACCACCGGGATCCCATGGTACTTGATGCTTCATGACTTCGCCAAGGTGGCGGTGGGTGCCGTAGTTGAGGCGGAACTTGGCGAGGTTGAGGTAGCAAACGACGCCGACTTGCTCAAGGATGTAGTCGTCGCTGATGTTCACTTGGTCACAGAAAGCATCGAGGTAATAGTGTTGGTTGACAGAGACGTTGTCAGAGCATGGTTATGGCAGCGGCCGTGGTAGTAGGTTGGAGCTACAACATTCCTCCTTCCTATTACTTCAGCTTGAGTGAAAAGTCCGAAGAAATAGAGAAGGGCCCAGATGCCTGGATCCCCTGACAACTTGCCTTGACAAAACTCCACACTGCAGGAGCTCCATATGGCAACATAATCAAGGAACTGAAATGCCCGTGGAACAACGAGGAACACCCAGAAGCACATGACGGTCCATACGCCATCGGTAACAACAACATATGCAACAGGAATCCATACACTGTCACCGGGATCCAAAGTCAGCATCTCAGCAGGAGAGCACTCGGCCATGGATTGCAGATATGTATTGTCAGGAACAGAGCACGCGTAGCATTAGTCAGCTTGGATACTGATAATGATATTGAAACCAGATATCTTCCATGAGCTCACTTCTGTGGAACAAAATTCAGTGGTCCGTAGCATAACCGAACATGCAGTAATAGGTCTATCGTCAGTTATCCTCCAAATCATCAGCCACATGTAATGTTGACCAGGAACAACGATGGAGACCAGGCTTTCAACTCAACTGAAGTCCACGAACAACTGAGAGGTCGAACACAAATAGTTGCAGTTATATCAATGCTAGCTAGGTATTTGGTACCAGCATTTGTTTGCTGTCCAGGATCCCACGGCAATGCCAAGAAAGCAGCAAACAAAGGTGTGGATCACCTCGTACTCAGAGATGAGGCTACACACTGAAGCAATGGTGATGAAGTAGCTTTGGTAATCAGGCATGTTGGCAATGCGCTCCAGAGAAAGATGTATGTGCATGTCATGAAGAATAAAATATGTTGGTGTTGCTTCGAACAATCCTTGCGTCTTGGCAACATCTGGGCATGCTAAGTCAAGCAACCATGCAATTTCCACTTGGTGTTTTTCAGCATATTGGATCATCCTGAAGAAAAAACATGAAGAATAAGCTCATAAATTCCCAGCAAATGCGAAATAAATTCTGGGAAGCACAAGAAGATATACTTGAAATTGGGGTACTGGCTTAATAAAATTGGAGTACTGGCTTGTTGAAATCTAGCCCGACTAATCCTAAGTGGAAATTCATCTGCTGCTGCGTGGTGGGTGGCGCTCCCGGCTAAGTGGAAATCCCCCCGGCTTCTCGCTGGAGGTGAATCGATCCTGCAAATAATTGGTACTCGAGGATCAACGGGGGGAGACAGGGAAGCAAATCTTCAGTGCCGAGGGGGAAGAGCAGCAAACCGGGTGACCATCTTGGTGGCTGGAGGCGCAGCTCCCGGTGGCGCGCCACCACGCCGGCATTCAAGATGAGGGGGGAGCGACGGCGCGGTGGTCGTCGTGGGGCGAGTCGGCGTGGACGGCGCGGTGGCCAGGGAGAGCGCGGAGAGGCAAGGCGGGGGCGGGGGCTGGAGCTGGGCGCGCAGAGAGACGGCGGCCAGCCAGCAAGGTGGAGGTCAGCCGCGGCGCCGTGTGGGGTGGGGAAAGGGGACAAAGGTGAGGGAGCCCGATCCTCTAACATGCTACAATGTTCTTCTTGTGTAAAAAAGTGAAGGGAAGTCAGGGAGCTTATGAATTGAAATTGAGTTATTTCGAAAAAGGTGAAATTAATTTTTTAAAAATGAATTAAAATGAGTCTTCTCAAATTGAAATTGGTATTTTAGAAATTAAAATTGGTCTTTTCAAAGTTGAAATGAGCATTGTTCATGGGCTACGAGTGGAGGAAAGTCAGGTTACTGTAGCTTACCCGGCTTTCCTTCGAATGATAGAGAATCGAGGGGACTCATCGGCGCTCGCTGATCTCGACAGGGGAGCGCTAGATCGAAGGGCAAGGGATGGATCGGCCCTCCTCCCGCATTGGCACGAAGAAGGCTGGCTCGTCCAGCTTGGTGATAGTGAAGATGGCGGAGGCGATGGGGAAGTTGGACGTTGCAGAGGAGGAGGCAACTCCCTTATTGATGGATGATGTACGGATCGGGGCAAAATATAATTGGCTGGTGGAAGGGAAGATTTTGTACCGTAATTTGTCCCGTATACAGACGATCTTCGTGCCCTCCGCCCGTCTTGGGGAAACCCTAGAGGTCTTGTTTTTCGTCCGCTAGGAGAGAACATGCCTGTCGCTGAATTCGAAACCCTGTGTGACATGGACACGGTTTGGGAAGGATCGTCATGGCACGTGAGCAAGCACGCGGTGATCCTGGATAAATTTGAAGAATGCATGCGCCCATCATAACTCAAATTTGATAAACTTCAGATTTGGGCAAGAGTGATTATTCTTCCTTATAATCTGAGGAACGGCACTTGGGGTCTTTCGATCGCCTAGCAAATTGATAAGGAAGCAAAAGTTGTGCCAATTCATCTGGTGGGTGCTTAGAGTCACAATTGATGTGTAAAAACCCTTGAGGATATGTATTTTTTTTTATTTGACACTGAGAAACGACAAGGATTGGTATGATATACAATATGAGTAACTTCCCCACTTCTGTTTTCCATGTGGTCGTTTGGGACATTCAGATTTAGTATGTCCAACATCGGGTGCTAGAGATGATGATGGAAATCTTCTGTTCAAAAAATGGTTTAAGAGCGCGGATGAACGGAGGAAAGCGTGATTTGGGGAGAAATCTTCGGGCAACCAGCAGAGTTCATGGCATAGTAGGCGAGAGGTGTCAATTCAGAGGTGACGTCCGCTCCGTAGAAGAATCAATGAACAAGCGCAAGGGAGGACCTCGGCAGCTAAAATTCTTCAACATTTTTAAAATATGTGGTCAACATTTTTTCTGTACACGTTTAACATTCTTCAAATGTTTGATCGACATTTTTCAAATACTTACTCATCATTTTTTAAATACTTGATTAACATTTTTATATACATGATCCAATTATTTCATCATTTTTTAATACTTGGTCAATATTTTTTTCTATAAACATTTAACATTTTTCAAATACTTGCTCAACATGATAAAAAAATTCATCATGTTTTTATACATGGTGAAATTTCTTTCTATACACACTTATCATTTTTCAAATACTTGTTCAATATTTTCTCAAATGGTTGATTAAAAAATTTATATGCATGATAAAAATTCATCTTTTTTTAATACATGGTCAATATTTTTTCTATACACATTAAACATTTTCCAAATGCATGATTCACATTTTTTGAAATGTTTTATGTAAAGTATTTTGTAATATAAAATATCTAGAAATATAAAGAAAGTAAAACAAAACAAAAAACCTAAAAAAACAACGAGAATATGGCATGTGGCCTGGTACAGACCCCAAGGCGAGTGTGTTAAGCTAAATGTTGATGCCTCCTTTGTATCTGCTTTGGGATCAGCATGGGCAGGGGCAGTCACCAGAGATAGCACCGGTTCAGTTCTTTTCTCTGTAGGCCGCCACTTTCATATGTGTATTGATGTAGAGGAAGCTGAAGCAAACGCTCTGCTGCTGGGCCTCAAGTGTTTGCGAGACATAAACAAGGTTCAGGTACAGGTGGAATCAGATTGTGCTGCCGTCGTTGCGGCTGTGAATGCAAAAGAAAGAAACAACACTAAGTGGTGGGCTACTTATGAAGAAGCAAAGACTCTAATGCGGGAGTTTAGTTTGTGCATGGTGAGTAAAATTGAAAAAAGAGTGCAACGTGCCAGCACATGAGATAGCAGGTAATGCTAGAGCTCATGGAGATTTTTATATACTGCAGAATGTGCCACCGAATGTCTTTCATATAATTGAGAATGACTGTAAACTTGCTATGAATAAATGAAAGAGCTCTCTTTTCCCCTTCAAAAAAGAATATGGCATGTGGCCAGTGGTAAGCTCTGGAGTAATTTAGGTGTGCTTAGCTTAGAGTAATTTCAGGATGGGTGACCGACTGTGAAGTTGGTCCCAGATGCGGGCGTGTGAGGACAAAGTGCGCAGGAAAGCTAGTGTTGATTTGTGCGGCCGGTCTAGATCGCATCGGTAGTAACGACCAGTAACTGGCGGGTGTGTCCGGGGTGTTACACGCACGTCATCATATTACCAAGGCACATACGGATTGCGTCGAGGAGTCACTCGGCCATAATACTGATCATCACATCCTGGTGGAGTCAAGTCCCCACAACATGGCGGTGCATCGCGCCAGAGTGGGCGGGCTTCGCCTCGATGAGGTGGAGATGCTACACAAGTGAGGACAAAGTACGCAGGAAAGACTAGTATTGATCTGTGGGGCCAGTCTAGATCTCGCCGGCAGTAACAACCAGTAACCGGCGGGTGTGTCCGGGTGTTACAGACACGTCATCATATTACCGAGGCGAATATGGATTGCGTCAAGAAGAATTCACTCTCCATAATGCTGATCATCACGTCGTGGTGGAGTCAGGTCCCCACAACAAGGCGGTGCATCAAGACTAAGTGGGCGAGCTTCGCCTCGATGAGGTGGAGATGCTACACAAGTGAGGAAAAAGTACGCAGGAAAGACTAGTATTGATCTGTGGGGCCAGCCTAGATCTTGCTGGCAGTAACAACCAGTAACCGGCGGGTGTGTCCGGGGTGTTACAGACGCGTCATCATATTACCGAGGCGAATATGGATTGCGTCAAGGAGGAGTCACTCGTCCATAATACTAATCATCACGTCGTGGTGGAGTCAGGTCCCCACAACATGGCAGTGCATCAAGACTGAGTAGGCGAGCTTCGCCTCGATGAGGTGGAGATGCTACACAAGTGAGGGCAAAGTACGCAGGAAAGACTAGTATTGATTTGTGGGGCCAGTCTAGATCTCGCCGGCAGTAACAACCAGTAACCGGCCGGTGTGTCCGGGGTGTTACAGACGCGTCATCATATTATCGAGGCGAATATGGATTGCGTCAAGGAGGATTCACTCGTCCATAATACTGATCATCACGTCGTGGTGGAGTCAGGTCCCCACAACATGGCGGTGCATCAATACTGAGTGGGCGAGCTTCGCCACGATGAGGTGGAGATGCTACACAATTGAGGAAAAAGTACGCCGGAAAGACTAGTATTGATTTGTGGGGCCAACCTAGATCTTGCCGGCAGTAACAACCAGTAACCGGCGGGTGTGTCCGGGGTGTTACAGACGCGTTATCATATTACCGAGGAGGATATGGATTGCGTCAAGGAGGAGTCACTCGTCCATAATATTGATCATCACGTCGTGGTGGAGTCGGGTCCCCACAACATGGCGCTGCATCAAGGCTGAGTGGGCGAGCTTCGCCTCGATGAGGTGGAGATGCTACACAAGTGAGGAAAAAGTGCACAGGAAAGACTAGTATTGATCTGTGGGGCCAGCCTAGATCTCGCTGGCAGTAACAACCAGTAACCGGCGGGTGTGTCCGGGGTGTTACAGACGCGTCATCATATTACCGAGGTGAATATGGATTGCATCAAGGAGGAGTCACTCGTCCATAATACTGATCATCACGTCGTGGTGGAGTCAGGTGTCAGGTCCCCACAACATGGCGGTGCATCAAGACTGAGTGGGCGAGCTTCTCCTCGATGAAGTGGAGATGCTACTGAGCTCCGAGCTCCATGCGGGTTGTGGGACGACTAGATGGTTTCAACCCGAGCTGACTTGGAGAGAATCTGATTGTCAGACTATGTGACAGCTGAACTATGCACCATAGCTGCCTTCAACAAGGCTTGAATATGTGGAGGACAAGGCCTTATCAAATACTTCCTCCGTTCCGAATTACTTGTCGCAGGTATGGATGTATCTAGATGTATTTTAGTTTGAAATACATTCATTTCTGCGACGAGTAATTTGGAACGGAGGGAGTACTCCGTATCAAGCAAAGACCCGGGGATGACATGAGGAACTATACAAGTTCAGACCCCTCAAGCTGCAGGTAAAAACCCTAGCCCTGTTCCCCGGGGAGAGTGTTCTTGCGTACGAGTGTATGAGTACAAATGTTGCGAACCCATACTAGGTGCTGAAGGGGAGCTTCTATAGAGTTCGCTATCCCCCACACATATTATGTTACACGTGAATTGAGATTAGCACTTATACATGGCGACTACTGATAGTAACGGGAGTCTTGATGTTGAGAAATAACGCCAGGTATTATGATAGCAGTAAAGCCAGGTATTATGCTTCTATCGTCCGAGTGAATCTCCATTCGGCTGACTGGCCCGAGAAGCTTTTTATTAATTCGTCGCAGTGTTTACAGGGATGGATGGAAGTTCTCCAGGGTGTCCTAACCAAACATGACGAAAACCTTCGCCATGTTTAGTTGGTATACCAGTACCTAAAGAATGTGGGCTTAGGCCCCTAAGGGCTTCTGATGGGTTTGAATCACTATGGGCCTACCAGGTGGGAGATGACCACGTCAAAGTTGGGTGCAATAAGCCGCGGCATCGAACTTGGCACGGCTGGTGCGTGTATGGGCGCGCACCGGACGCGTCGGGCGCTCCGGGTCCGCGGGGTGTGCGTGCGTAGGTGTGCGTGTGTGAGTGCGTGAGCCGGCGCGTGTGTGCGCGGGGCCACGGCGTGCTGTTAGCGAGCAACCAGGAGGGGTAGACCGCGTCGGGCACGCGGGGAGGCCGTGGCGATCGCGTACGGGCATGGTGCGTGGACGCGGCCAGAGTGCGGAGGACGTTGGGAAGTGGGTGAGCGAGTGGGTGCGAGGCGAGACCTAGCATGTCAGTGCTCGCGGGTATATAACCCTGGTTCCCCCTGTAGCTCGTTGACACGGTCGAGTTCATGCTCGAGGAAAGAAAGAAGTGTTCGTGCGCTGGAAAAACTTGTGAGTCCACCACTCTTCTGATCTTCTTCTTCATCCTTCTTTCGGTCGAGCCACGGCAACAGAGAGTGAGCTAGGTGCGAGGGAGAGGAGAGCTAGGGCTAGGGAGTGGCGGTTCAAACAATTGGCATCAGAGCCACGTGAAGGTCAGGGCGCGCCGGCGATGTCGATCATGCCCTACGGCAGCGGAGCGGGCAAATCGCTGCCGCAGCTAGTGCCGCAGCTCATCGGCAACAACTACACGGCATGGGCCATCAAGGTCGAGGCAGACCTCGACGCGGCCGGGCTGTGGGAGGCGGTGGTCGTGCCGGAGGACGCGGCGGTGGTCGTGCCGGAGGACGTGGCGGTGGCCGTCATGGCGAAGAAGGACAAGCCCGCGCGCGCCTCCCTCCTCAGTGCCCTCGCAGAGAACTTGCTGCTGCAGGTGGCGTCGAAGAAAACCACGGCGGAGGTGTGGGCGAGCCTCAAGGCCAGGTATGTCGGAGCTGATCACGTGCGGGCGGCTCGGCTGGGCACGCTGCGCGAGGAGTTTGACCTCCTGCGCATGGCGGACGCCGAGACCCTGGATGACTTGGCCGGCAGGCTCGGTGGCATGGCGGCGCGCTACGCGGTGTTGGGCTCAACCCTGGAGGACGTTGCTCTTGTCAAGAAACAGCTCGACTCGGTGCCGGACCGCCTGTATGCGGCGGTGGCTGGGATCGAGTAGTTCTGCGAAGTCTACACGATGGCGTTCGAGGATGCGTTGGGGCAGCTGAAGGCCTTCGACGAGAGGCTGCGTTGGCGCGGGCAGGACGGAGGCAGCCATGGCGGCGATCAGTTGATGTTCACTGGGGCGCAGTGGCGGGCGCGGGAGCGGCAGCGAGGCGGATCTCGGGACGATGACGACGGGGCGCGCAGCGAGGCGTCGGGCTTCAGCGGCAACAGACGAGGCCGGTGCTACAAGTGTAGTGAGCGGGGTGACTTCAAACATGACTGCCCGCAGTGGAAGAAGGCACCGGCGGGCGAGCGAGCACTGCTGGTGGACGGCGACGTCGAGGACGCCGGGTTGCTCTGAGCCGTGGCTTAGGGCGCAAGTGTTGGGTGCAATAAGCCGCGGCGTCGAACCTGGCACGGCAGGTGCGTGTATGGGCGCGCACCGGACGCGCCGGGTCTACGGGGTGTGCGTGCGTAGGTGTGAGTGTGTGAGTGCGTGAGCCGGCGCGTGTGTGCGCGGGGCCATGGCGTGCTGTTAGCGAGCAACCAGGAGGGGTAGACCGCGTCGGGCGCACGGGGAGGCCGTGGCGATCGCGTACGAGCGCGGTGCGTGGACACGGCCAGAGCGCGGCCGTGGGGAAGTGGGTGGGTGAGTGGGTGCGAGGAGAGACCTGGCATGTCAGTGCTCGCGGGTATATAACCCTGGTTCCCCCCCTGTAGCTCGTTGACACGGTCGAGTTTTTGCTCGAGGAAAGAAAGAAGCGTTCGTGCGCTGGAAAAACTTGTGTGTCCACCACTCTTCTGATCTTCTTCTTCCTCCTTTCGGTCGAGCCACGGCAACAGAGAGTGAGCTAGGTGCGAGGAAGAGGAGAGCTAGGGCTAGGGAGTGGCGGTTCCAACAGTCAAATGGCTCCCATTTTTGCTCTTGATTGGTGATGAGGAGAAACTAACGAAAGGCAGGATTTTCTCGGTCTTCTATATTTTTCAAGTTTTATTTATCCAGGCGATTTTTGCAGATCAGGTGCCACGTACCAGAGAGAGGGGATTGTAGAAGAAGAGGAAGAACATCTTCATGTCATCAGGTCAACACCCTTTCATTTATTTTTCCAATTCATTTTTGCTCCCTGCTTTTACTTGTTATTACGGGCCAACTATGAAATTCAAATTGCCCCGTCGGCCGCTGCGAACGTCCACTCCCCCACACCCCATTCGCAGGCTAACAGGCCCGGTTTTGTTTTAGAGGGCAAATATTCTGCAGACCCGGTTAAGGCACTCTCTGATGGATTGCACGAACTGAATAGCACAATTGTCTCAAAAAAAACGAACTGAATAGCACAAGAAAGTTGGGACAGGTTTCTTCCAAAAAAAAAGTTGGGGAAAGAAGCTGATATGGAAACAGAGCTCTTCTTCTCCAATCCATCAAATCAGCCACAAAAAACAGAGAGCCAAGGGGAGGGGAGGGATGGCAGATCTGGGACAAGATCCAAAGCAAAAGAGATCAACTACTGGGAAGAAAGAAAAACATGTGGAAATAGAACTTATGAAACTGATGCTTTGTTCATCCAAACACACACATGGAGAAAAAGGGTGGGGAGAAAAGATAGGGGCGCTGAGCATATTTCTCTGGACAAACACTGCATTGTTGAGACTGGTTCTTCTTCTAGCTAGAAAGATGATAAAAAGCTAAGGTGATGTGACCACAGATAGATGTTTTGTTATACAGCAAGGGGAAGAGGATGCTCTGTTTCCTTGTGAAGAGTTTTGCAAAAGCACTGCAAAGGAAATGATGTTCCAGTGTCTTATTATAGGCCTAGTGTAAAAAGGACAAAGTACCGGAATGATCATTCACGATTTAGTAAAATATTACGTCCACCATGCCCATAGCACTCGGTCGCATAAGAGTCAGAAACAGTTGGATAATAAGCACCTGAAAAATGGCAGATAATACTCAATAACTATGTCTCCAAGCACATATCACAATTTGCTCCTACTCTATCTATGTATCTATATAGTTTTTACAGGCAACACTGCCCCCCTCCAGCGATTCGATCATATCGGACTGGGAAATGGACACTCTTCTAGAGCATAGTATCATCATCATCATACAATGGCTGGAAACTATACGTCGGTACCAGCAGACATTGAGATGTTAGTAAGTGCCGCCGCTACGTCTGCCATGTCAGGCCTTAGGCTGGCTGCTGGATTTAGACACATCCGCGCAACCGAAAGAACCTGAAGCAGTGCTTTCTTGTTGTACTTGTTGCCAAGCGCTGGGTCGGCGTACTTTGTAAAATCATTTCTCCTGCTCAAAGGCATGGCCTGAAATATAGAGCAACAGAAGTCACATTAAGTAATCTTCATTGCAGTAATACCTTCCTGGTGATAAAGAGATTTGTAACATTGGGCAGAAGCAAGGAATTGTTCTTCAAAACAAAAAGAAAACGCAGGAAGTGATGCTTACCCATTCAGCAAGGGTAGGCTCAGCTCTGCTAAGTCTCCGTCCTAAAGCGTTTCTTCCTGTGATAACCTCCACTATGACAACACCAAAGCTGAAAACATCTGACTTGATAGTCAACTCACCACTCTCAAGATACTCCGGCGCACAATACTCAGGTGTACCCATCACTCTAGTTGGAACATGAGTATTGTCACCAGGTGGACCTAAC
>NW_024115572.1:0-7627 GCF_003073215.2 Triticum urartu
CCTCAGCTACCTCAAGCTCACGGGCTCCGAGGCCTTCTGCCCCGTCTCCGGGGGAGGCTGCGGCGACGTGCTCGACAGCGACTACTCCGTCGTCTTCGGTAATTTCCTCGCCCACAGCCCCACTGCTCATGGGATTGAGGGCTAGTTCTGAAAATTGTACTGCTTTCATTATGCTTGCATTGTCAGTATGTAGGTAGGATTGTATGTTGATAACTTAGCGACATTCGAGATCCGGTGCCCATTATATTTCAAATGTTGCGCATGGTTGCAGATTCAGAATTTATACAACTATGTATGAATTTCCCTTTTATCATTCTGCCGTGGTGTGTGTGCTAAGATACACTTTCACATAATACAGTGCTATGGATGCTCATAGGTAACAATTGGTCTGTCTTAATTCTGTAGGGATCCCTCTTCCATTAGTTGGTATGGTGACATATGGTGTGGTGACTGCACTTTCTCTGCAAGAAAACGGAGAGGAGTTACTCCCTGGACTCGATGACTTGGATATCCGCCTAACCTTGCTTCTGCTTGCTACTTCACTGGCGACTGCGAGCGCTTATTTTCTTTTCATCCTGAACACCAAATTTGTCGGGACGTCTTGCTTATACTGCCTATCATCAGCATTTATCTCCTTCACATTATTTTTCATCAGACTAAAGGTGTGTGCTTTTCTTAAACATATCAGTGTGTTCCTCTTCTTCATTTAGACCTTTTGATAATCAAGTAGCCCATCCAACTAACCTTGTGCTCCACGGAATTGTTGCAGGACATTGGCTTGGCACGTATCCAGAAGTTTGTTGGTCTTCAGTTAGCTGTAGCTGTCATTGTTGCTCTTGCTTTAACAAACTCATATAGTTCAGCTACTACTCAGTTAAAGGGGTGAGACTTCCTCTCACATTGGTTATAAACGTTGAATGATGGGATTGCCTCAGCGGAAATACAAATTATAAGGCGTCTTTTTTTGCCATTTACTTGAAGTTTCATCGAACGTGCAGCAAAACGTTACATTTTACTCTCTATTATGGTTGTATGTTTCATATCCCATAGTGATTTTCTCTTCCGGACAACCATTTTACTTTTCCTTTTTTACTTAGGAACCAGCCATTTTGATTTGAGGTCAATGTGAATTTTAGTCTACATAGTTCGTTTCCTTTAAGATCATCACAAGTGACTAATAGACTTTCCTTTTTCCTTCATTTTATGCAGCACAGGTGATTTCGTATTAGAACCATACAAAACAGAGGTAACATCAGAATCAACCCCTTTTGCTATTTCACTGGCAAGACATCTACATTCTATAGGTGCTAAGATGTATGGAGCATTCTGGTGTACTCACTGCAATGACCAAAAACAAGTACGAGTTCTTTCATCTTCCTTGAATCAACAGCTTTTAATAGTTACTACCACAGGACCTGATTGTTGCTGTGCTAGATCTCCAAAAATGAAGTAGAGCAAAATCAATCAAGACCTACTTTATAATTCTTAGCATATATGGTCATGCAGTTGTTTGGTCGTGAAGCTATGGAAATTCTGGATTATGTGGAATGCTTCCCTAATGGAGCCGGTAAGGGGAAGAAAATGGCCAACGAATGTGTAGCCACTGGTCTGGAAGGTTTTCCAACATGGGTCATCAACGGGAAGGTACTCCCCATAACTTGGATGTTTCCATTAAAGTTCAAGTTCATGATGACACCCATTCAGCGTTTTATGTTGAGGCACGATTTAAGTTCTCGGTGCACATGTGCATTTCTGCCAGTATTGGGCACACACTGAATCTGCAGCTTATCCTCAGATGACATCCTCTGTTTTACTTCGCAGTTGCACGCATCTAGCTTTAGTTTTCCATATATGATGTTGTCGGTCACTACACTACGTCATGGCTTGCCCATGCTTCCTAAGATGATGAAAGCACTATGCTTCCTATGTGTTCACGAACTGACTATGTACCTTCCTTCCACTCAGCTCCTGAGCGGCGACCAGGAACTCTCAGTCCTCGCAGAAGAATCCGGTTTTGTTTCCGAGAGCCCCGAGCAATCCTGAGGCCATGGACCTCGACGAGCAGAAGCACCCCACTGATTCGAAGTGCAGAAATCGAGAGCTCTCTAGAGGCAAGAACCTGAAGCTTGTGGTAGTTAACAGCAATGCCACAAAAATCTCGGCCGAGCTTCAGATGAGGTGCATTCCAATGGTGCATAAGTAGATTATACAACTAAATACAACCACTAACCACTGTAATACTATGTAAAAAACTAAACCTATTTGTCCTCTCATCCAATGGGGCTGAAGGAGAGCATCGAATCCGGGGCAAATTATACTACGACCTTTTTGTAGAGCCTGTAGTTTTTTTTTTTGATAAAAGAAGGGCTTCCCCCTTCCGATTTTCATTAATGAAAACCTAAGCATCCACACTAGACAAGCTACGACAGGAAGCAAACGCGAAAAGAGCTTGTAGTTTGTGCTGTAAAACTTGTAATCCTGGAAAACCACAAGGTTTTCGTAGTAATTCTTTGCACTTGGACATTTGCAGTCCTGGGGAAGTACACTCTGTGTGCCCTCCACCCTTTGAAACGAAGGGTTTCTGCTCTCTGGGAGCATATGGGAATTCCTGAGCTCAGCAACGTCGATAGTTGAGCCATTGATACTTTCTTGGTAAAACTGAATTTCTGCCTGATTTGTGCAGAAAGCCAGAAACGCAAGGAAATGGTCTAATTCTTGCAGCAACTGAGGCAAAGCCGTCTCCCTTCCCCAAAACATATGGATATGCGAATTCACTCGTGTCTCTGGGAAAAATATGTGAGCGTGTAAAGCGTGCATACTCATGTTTCTGGCAAAAGGAGAAATAAAGACTTAATGATCTTTATTTATAGCTCAAGAAATTCGACATATGCACTCCGGGGTTGCGGAAGATGTAGAGAGAGGGAGGGAGGGAGCATGGCACACTTGGGGGTTTCAGAAAAAGAAAACTGAACGGAGAAAACTATAGGATTTATTAGAAAAGTTTTGAAGGATTGTGAAAAGCATGGCACAAATGCACTGTGGTGCTTTATTCAGCAGAAACCTTTATTTTTCTTGCTTTATTAAGGTTATTTTCTGCAGAAGAGACATACACAGCTGGTGCTGCCCTCCGACCTCCAGCACGTTTTTTGTTTGACACGGGTGCCGATGACTTGCTGAAAGGATCGAGAAGAGGTGTCTAGAGAGGGGGGGGGGGGGGAATAGACTTTAATCAAGAAAAGTTGCAGTTTTTAATTCTTTAGGTTCATATGGAGTATTAGCACAAGTTTAAACATTCACAATACATATCAAGCAAGCATGCAAGCATACAAAGAGTATATGAGCAGCGGAATGTAAAACAATTGCATATGAAGGTAAAGGGAAGAGTTTGAGGGAGCAAACACAATGTTGACACGGAGATTTTTGGCGTGGTTCCGATAGGTGGTGCTATCGTACATCCACGTTGATGGAGACTTCAACCCACGAAGGGTAACGATTGCGCGAGTCCACGGAGGGCTTCACCCGCGAAGGGTCCACGAAGAAGCAACCTTGTCTATCCCACCATGGCCGTCACCCACGAAGGACTTGCCTCACTAGGGTAGATCTTCACGAAGTAGGCGATCTCCTTGCCCTTACAAACTCCTTAGTTCAACTCCACAATCTTGTCGGAGACTCCCAAGTGACACCTAGCCAATCTAGGAGACACCACTCTCCAAGAAGTAGCAAATGGTGTGTTGATGATGAACTCCTTGCTCTTGTGCTTCAAATGATAGTCTCCCCAACACTCAACTCTCTCTCTCATAGGATTGGATTTGGTAGAAAGAAGATTTGAGTGGAAAGCAACTTGGGGAAGGCTAGAGATCAAGCTTTATGTGGTTGGAATGAAATATCTTGACCTCAGCACAAGTGTAGGTGGTTCTCTCTCAGAAAATATGTATTGGAAGTGTAGGCATGTTTTGATGGCTCTCTCCTCGAATGAAGAGTGGGTGGAGGGGTATTTATAGCCTCCACACAAAATCTAACCCTTACACACAAATCACCAAACTCGGTGGGACCGATTCGCTCATCTCGGTTGGACCGAAGTGTTACGAAAGGGAAACAGAGAGTTTACATGGCAATCTCGGGGGGACCGATCGCTCATCTCGGTTTGACCGAAACGTTACAAAGGGAAACAGAGAGATTACAATCCCATCTCGGTGAGACCGAGATCCCTATCGGTGAGACCGAAAATACTAGGGTTTCTGGCAGTGGCTATGTTAACTGAACTCGGTGGTGCCGGATAGAAATAATCGGTGGGGCCGAGTTGGATATTTGGTGTGGGACATATGTGGATATGAGAAAGTAGTGGAGGGTTTTGGAGCATATCACTAAGCATTTTGAGCAAGCACCTCATTAAGCAACACCTCATCCCTTCTTAATAGTATTGGCTTTTCCTATAGACTCAATGTGATCTTGGATCACTAAAATAGAAAATGTAGAGTCTTGTGCTTTGAGTTTGAGCCAATCTTTTATCCTTAGCATTTTGAAGGGTCCACTCTCTAATTCATGCCATGCCAACCATTGAGCTTTCCTGAAATATTCATCTTGGAATAGTATTAGCTCAATGAGCTATATGTTGTTAGGAATTACCAAAACCACCCAGGGATAGTTGCATTCTTGCCACCGAGTCGTCCCACTCGGTCACACCGACAGGGTCAGTTTATATATATGGACGGGCCAAAATTTGAAAAAATTTCCGAACCTCCTCGCCCGCGCATAACCTACTCTGCCTCCTCGGGTCTCCGGATCGTCTTCTCGTCGCCAGCGACCTACCGCCGCTGGTCTCCGCCGCCGTCAACGGAAATCTTCACCGCCGTTGCCGCCGTAGCAAGTTCGTTGTCGAACTAGGGTACGAACTTGATCATTGTGCTAATCCTTAACTCCGATTCTTAGCACATTGCTTTACCATGATTCTTGCCACGAATGAAATCATCCTGTCCAGCGAAAACATCCCGTAGACTAGTTTTGATTTGAAAAATTTAGGGTTAGGTCTCCGCCGAATTCATCTCGGACCGACCGAGTTGTAGAAATCGGTCTCACCGATTTTGGCTTAGGCCAGAGCACACGCGTTTTCGGTCTGACCGAAAATTGCAAATCGGTGTGACTGAGTTCAATTCTCTGTGAAACCCTAGCAGTCTCGGTGCCACCGAACTGTGACTCGGTCTGACCGAGTTCACTAGTTTAGGTTCCAAAAACTGCATCGGTATCACCGAGTTTACAAATCGGTAGATCCGAAATGCTTTCTATGAAGAACTAAAACTAAGTTTTTGAGTCAATTATTTTTGCAAAACTCATGTACTTTGTGATGCTCATCTACTCTACCTCATCTATAATCCATTCACAGGGTCTGCTGATAGTTTGCCTGCATGATGTCTGACCAAAGTGATAGCCAGAACAATTCTGAGGAGCAGGTTCAACTGAGTGAGGGCACTAGTCCCTCCAGTTCATCTGAAGATGGCAGTAGGAGCACACCAAGTAACTTGCCAAAGGCAGCCACCAGAACAAGAAAGAAGAAGACCTCAAATTCAGAGGATGAGGATTATGCGGCTGTTGAGGAAGAAGTCAGCTCCAAGAAAAAGGTGCTGAAAAAGGAGTACGGCTCAGCTGCTACAGTCAAGCCAGGGATGCATAAGAAGGCACCAGCAAAGAGAGTCCCCATGTCTAAGGCCAAAGCATCCACTGCTGAAGCCTCCAAGCCTTCTGAAGAGGTAGTTGGAGAAGGCAGGAAAAGGAAGGGAAGGGTCAAGAAGACCACTGCCAGAGTGCTTGGCAGATCATCAATTATGAGAGACGATGATGAAGAGGATGCTGCACCAACACCCAAAGCTCAAAAGCTCATGGGAGATGCAATCAGATCAGGGGCTGCTCCATCTAAGCCCAAAGCTGCTTCCAAGGCAGCTGCTCCAGCTCAGAAGCCCAAGAGAAGCACTAGAAACATTTCTGCTGAGGAAAAGATTAAGGCCCCAGTGCCTGAAGCTGCCGAAGAAGATGGAACTCAAGTGCTAAGGAATCTGAAACCCAAGATCCCTGACCACAATGATGCACATCCAGTTGCAGAAAACATGAAAACCAGGAAGGATGCAGGATTGAGAATATGGAGAGAGTCTGATCCATATGCTATCAGGAGAAGAACTGCCGTGGACTACAGGTTTCACACTAAGGAACATCAGGACTTCTATGAGACAGTGTTGCTTGACAATAAGCCCATTGTGTGTGACATGAAATGGGTAGACTGGGAGTACATCCAGAAGAATGAAGATCACTATCCTGGAGTGTATAACAGTTTTAAGGCATGTGGAGTTGATGAATTCGTTGCACAAAAGCTCACCAATTGGAATGATGAGCTGATCATGCAGTTCTACTCCACTGCCCATTTCTATCCAGATGGGAAGATTGTATGTATGTGTGAGGGTACTAGGTACCAATCCACGGTTGATGAGTGGGCCAAGCTTATAAATGCTCCTGAGGAACATGAGGATGACTTGGATGTTTATGCAGAGAAGAAGAAAGACCACAACACTATGGCCAACGTGTACAAGGAGATCCCAGATGCTGCCTTGGATACACACAAGTTTGGACCTGTCCACTACCTGTTGTCTGGTATGCCTACCATAAACTGGATATTAAGGCACACACTACTACCCAAGTCAGGTGATCACAAGATGATCAGAGGACATGCTATAAACGTGCTACACATATTTGATGTCCCACAGAAGTTCAAGGTCATGAGCCTGATTGTTGAGACAATCAAGATGACTGCTGCTGATCAGAAGAGGAGTTGTGGGTATGCTCCACACATTTAGGAGCTCATTAACTCAAAGATGGGCACCGGCACATATCTTTTGGACAAGGAACACCTGTCCATCTATCCTGAATTTGAAGACAACACTGTGGTGATGGATGAAAATGAACCATCTTCAGCTCAAGCACATGAGAAGAGAGAGAAGGCAAAGGCAGAGAAAGCTGCAAAATGCCAACTGTTGAAGAGGCATCTCAAGTGTTCTTGAAATACAAACAAGATCAACTTGGATATCCGATCCAATCCACCCTGAGGATTGAGAAGGGCTTGGCCACCCTGACTAAGAACCAAGAGAGTTTGGAGAGGATTGTTGAGCAGAAGTTCTATGATCTGGATGTCAAGGTAACTGAGATCTAAACTGTAGTTGAGCAGCTACAGGAGGAAGCAGAGGAGAGGAAGGGCAAGTCTACTACTGATGCTTTCAAGCGAGTGCCACAAGGTCCAAGGTCTGCTACAGTGCCTGTGATAGATACTCGAGCTTCAGTGTCAGCACCAGCAGCCATAGCTCTAGTGCCACCTCCAGCACCCACTCCATCAGCTCCAACTACTTCATCGGAAGCCTTCGTCCTTGGATTTCTCTCTACACCACCTCCCGAAGATCAAGCCTGAGAGTCGTTTAGCACTATGCATTTTTGAACTTTTTGGTAACTTGTTGTCAAAGGGGAAGAAAAATGTATAGATCATAGGCTTCGAGAGAGAGTGTTGTTTTTTATCTCTCTTGCTATTTTGTTTGAAACTTTATTGTGTGCTTGCGTGAGCTACTGTGTGAGCTACTTGTGAGATACTTGTTGA
>NW_024115573.1:0-5609 GCF_003073215.2 Triticum urartu
GGTTAAGTTTTTATTTGGTCAAGTAGTCTAATCACCCCCCCTCTAGACATACTTTCGATCCTACAGATGGCGACCGCGCGGGCGCGGCACGGCGGCCCTTTCTTCCTCACTCGCCGGGCTGACCGGCCGGCAGTCACAACGCTCCTGTCCGAGGGGGTCCCGCTGCGCCGCCCGTTCGCCGGAGACCCCGGCTACTACGTCTCGGCCAGCAATGGCATCGCCATGGACGGAGCGCGTGTGGCATTCACAAGCGCCGGTGCGCTCATCGTCGGCTTCTCCACCACGGTCCGCTACACGGGGCTTCGCCACGACGTGTACCGCCCCTTGATCGCGGCCTTCGACCGCGCCATGGGCAGGAGCGCGAGGAGGGTCAGGCCGGCGGTGGCGCCGTTCGAGCTCTGCTACGACTCCATGAAGTTGCTATCGTCGCATACGGGGTACTCCGTGCTAGAGGTGGACGTGATGCTGGAGGGCGGGCAGAACTGGACGGGTTTCAGCGGCAACTCCATGGCGCAGCTGGCTTCGACCGAGCTGACGACGTCGTCTGGGCCGACGCCGAGGACGACCTTGGCCCTCCTCCGCCAGCGCCCTGGTCGGAGACCTGCTCGAGGAGTAGGCCGGGGACGGCAGCAGCATCCAGAGCCACGCGCTCAGCTCGCCCGAGAAGGGCGCGTCGGTCAGGATCTCGGGCGAACTGCAGGTGCACACAAGGTGTTTGTAGAAATGCCAAAGAGAGGGAGTGAGGAGGAAGAAGAGGGTTAACGTGTGGGTCCCATTTGTAATAACGGTCAAAGTTAACGGTCAATCCGACTTGTGGGCCCATCCTGTCAAAAAGGCGTTTAGAAGAGGCGAATCGGGCACTTTTCTGACATGGTAGTTTTTAGTCACAGATTAGCAAAAAAATGGTAGTTTTCGACACAAATTCGTAAAGTGATAGTTTCTGGGCACGTCCCCATGAAATGTGGTAGTTTTTGGTTAAATACTCTCAGAAATGAGTAGTTGATAAAAGGAAAGAAACCTGACTGGATAACCAACGCACATGATTCAGCTTTTTGGTGGATCAAGAGCTTTCTGATCTATGTGAGTTTGAGAAAACAAACAAGAGATGAAGAGATTGAGAGGGAAAAGAGATGTCAGGGGGCAGACCTGTATGGATGAGACAAGAGGGCATCGCTGGGAGCAGGTAACTCGGCAGCGGCGGGGAGGAGATACGTGCTCCGCGCCGCACACTCGCACGCGCACTATCGTTCACTCGCTGCCGGCCGCCCCGCGTGCGTCCACGTCCCTCGCGGCGCCGATCTGGCAGAGGACGGAATGGTGTAGCCGCCTAGAAGAGAACGTCGCCATTGGGGAGCAGAGGCGGCCATCTCACCGAAGCCGTGTGGTTTGGCCTGAACCTGAAGGCAACGGCACCAGCGGGCTGGGCAGAGGAGAGCTTCCTGCACGGCGACGACTCTTTTGCCTTGGGATTTCTCCGCTCAGCAAACCCCGGTTAACTGACCTCGGCACGGGCACGCGTGGCGGCGGCGCCAGGCACGGTGGCGACCCACGCCGGACATCTGGAGCAAACGGCGGCAGCGGCGGCGGTGTTAGATTTCTTTTGCGTTTTCTTTCCTTTTGACGGGAGGCGGACGCTAGGTGCGTAATTTTTCCTCCGGTGCCAGAGCTGTAATTGATCGGGGTTGCTAGATGCAGATTAGGTTAGGTGTACTTAGCGATGAATATATTTACTTGTTTAATAGTAGTAGAGACTAGAGCCACCACACTAGCTGGCAATACAAACTTCCACCTGGGTCTCCTGGGCAAATCCCGGTCTCCCTTTTTTTTATTTTTACCAAATGGCACTTTCTCTAGGAAAAATCAACATGTCGGTTTTTAAAAATTTCAAACTATGTCACATGGCATTTTATTTATTACTCTCCCGTGTCCTAAATATAAGTCTTTTTAGAGATTCCAATATAGAATGCATATAGAGCAAATGAGTGAATCTACATTCTAAAATATGTCTATATACATCCATATATAATCTATATTAAAATCTCTAAAAAAGACTTACATATAAGAGATCGTATTTTTTTAAGATATGATCTTTGAACGGGAATATATATGAACACATGGCATTTCTATATTAAGAGATGATATTGGACATCTGGAGCAAACGGCGGCAGCGGCGGCGGTGTTAGATTTCTTTTGCGTTTTCTTTCCTTTTGACGGGAGGCGGACGCTAGGTGCGTAATTTTTCCTCCGGTGCCAGAGCTGTAATTGATCGGGGTTGCTAGATGCAGATTAGGTTAGGTGTACTTAGCGATGAATATATTTACTTGTTTAATAGTAGTAGAGACTAGAGCCACCACACTAGCTGGCAATACAAACTTCCACCTGGGTCTCCTGGGCAAATCCCGGTCTCCCTTTTTTTTATTTTTACCAAATGGCACTTTCTCTAGGAAAAATCAACATGTCGGTTTTTAAAAATTTCAAACTATGTCACATGGCATTTTATTTATTACTCTCCCGTGTCCTAAATATAAGTCTTTTTAGAGATTCCAATATAGAATGCATATAGAGCAAATGAGTGAATCTACATTCTAAAATATGTCTATATACATCCATATATAATCTATATTAAAATCTCTAAAAAAGACTTACATATAAGAGATCGTATTTTTTTAAGATATGATCTTTGAACGGGAATATATATGAACACATGGCATTTCTATATTAAGAGATGATATTTTGTATGATTAAGAGATGTCGTATTTATTATTAAGAGACAGCATTTAAACAGATGACATGTTTTGGTCTATGGAAAAGAAATATTCTCTCATTTCTACAGCATAGCAATTTGAAAAAAATTCAGATCATGGTAATTTAATAATTTGGTTTCTCTGTTTTCCTTATTTAAAACAGTGTATTTTTTTTCAAATCGTTTTTATATTTGTTTTTTGTGTTCAAAGAAAATTTTAATTTCTATTAACGGTGGGGATGTTTTTTTTTTTGCTCAAAGTTGTGAAAATTAACAGGAAGAAGATTGTTGGTGAAAAATGTGAAGATGGCTCAGATCTAGTCCAGGTCGAAAGCCTAGGTATCTAAAATGCAACTGCCAAGTTCGTTTTCTTAATATAATAAACTCGACAAACCTTATAGAAGAAGATCACCACTGAAGCATGGTACTTGTGAGTTTCTTTCTTCTTATTTTGAGAATTCCAATTCTCTAAAGAAACTGTGGTTCCCCAAGCCCCTCTCATTATGTCCCTACTTCAACGCATTGCTTGCCCCTACAACCACCTCAATCTAAAACGTTGGGCCAGTGTCCAATTTAAAACGTTTACTACTGCACGGGCCTCCGTGTACCTCTACTCAACAGTAATGATCAATCTAGTGCTCGTCAAACACCGGGACGAGAAGAGAAGGGAACGGGAAAATGGTTATAATGAAGAAAACCCCACCAGGCCACAGGTATAGTAGATGGTTACCAGATGTATTGTTCCGCGAGTTCACTTGGCATGACTTATTCATGTGGTGTTGCATGCAGATGCAATTGACGTCAATGTTGATGTTGGGCAATGGGCATGAGAGGGGGCACGTTGTTGTTCTTGGGGTTGATGGTCTTCATCTTCCGGCTGGACTTGCATCACTTGGCCTTCATCGCGTTATTGGTCTCGGTTTCCACATCGTTGATAGTTTTAATCATGACAGTTGCGGAATTCAATCTGGAACGAATCTTAGAGAGAGATGCAAAGATCACAAGGCTCTAGTCTAGTCTGAAGCCTCGATTTGGAAGGTGCATTTTCTTAGTTATTTTCTAGGGTGAGTAATAATAAATTAACTCGACAACACTTCCACATTGAAGTCTGTTCTTCGTCAAAGAAAAAAAAATTCTCTCCCGGCAGAGTTAAATTTCAGCACCCTAGAGTTCCACCTCGTTGGCGTTACAACGTCGGAGCAAACATATCTCATTGCCAACGCCTTTCTTTTTGTGGGGGGCAACCGTTTTTTTCTTTTCATGCCGTACCCGCACGGACAGAATATATATGAGAGAAGGGTGGCACAAGATCGCTTCAAACACCATCCCTACATGCTATATAACAATCTCAATCTTATGTAATTTTATTTTATTTGAGATTCGATCTTGTGAAAGTTTGTTGAGATAATGAGATTGAGAGGGTATGTTAAAAGGTGTACATTACGTTGCTGAAACGTTCACTTTCATCCAGCCGGTTGTTATGATCTGCCGAACGTCTGTTAGTTAGAAGATAGAGGTTGTTATACGGCATGTAAAATATCTAGGTAGAGGTAGGGGTTCTGCGTCGCAACCTTGTTACCCTCCCTCCCTCCATCCCTCCCTCCCTGATTCCACGCAGCACAGCGATCTTGTTCCTTACCAGCAGCATGACGAAGATAATCTCCGAGGAGCTGCCGAGCAGCACTTCAGTGGAGACCACCAAAGGCAAAGGGCAGCCGTCACCGGCGGCTGGATCAGCGGCGCACCTTGACGACGACGAGGAGGACGACGACAAAGTCTTTCAGGTACGTACGTGCTCTCTATATCATCAGCTACCAAGGCTAATTCGATCTTGGTGTGTTCATGTGAGTTTGTACGTCCATGATTCCATCAATGGTGCTTACTAATTTTGTGTGTGCATGCATGCAGCACGTGATGGTCACTTTCTTCATGTTCGTTTTCTTCGTCATGTACGCCTTGTTTTTGTGGTCGGATCTAGGGCATTGGTACAACGTAATCTTCACCGCCATCACCTTCCTCTACTCCATGGTCATGATCCACCTGTGGCTTATCAAACGGCGGGACCAGAAGAAGACATGTGAGCCCGAACCATGCGAATTGACAACTGCTATTAGCACACCCGGAGTACCAGAGGTACTATTTGCCGATTGACGCCTGCAAGGGACCTAATAAACCAGTAGTACTACTGTAATTTTGTTTTCGCTAATCAACCCGTTTGTGATTCATTTTCGTGCATTACTTGTTTCGTGCAGTTGATGCTGCTGGCAACCGGGATCATGTTAATCTCCTTGGGGTTGGCAATCTTGGTATTTCGCCCAGATTCCTTTGACTTGGCCTTGGTTGCTTTCACGGTCTTTTTATCGACGGCGGCCATGTTTATTTTCCTGAAATGTGCGAAAGTTGAAAGGAAGCGTTTAGAAGAACTTAACGCTACCTCAGATCTAGTCTAGTTCCAAAGCATTGGCATCTAAAATGCAACTGTCATGTTTGTTTTATTTACTGAATATACTCGATATATAAACCCTACAGAAGAAGATCTTTTTTCATGTTACTTCTCTGGATTTTGGCATGCATGGGCATTGATGGCTGTAATCTCCATGAGTTTCTTTAAGGGGAATTTTTGGAGATACAAGACCCACATATTTAGTCTCATTCTGAGGGATAAAAGTCTTGATCGGGCCAAACCGGCATAACAGTTAGTAGTTCGCATTGTTGTCTCTTCCGAAGGGCGCACATTCGAGTTCAGTACGGAACCCTGATTGCTTAAGGTTTAATACAATCATGTTGGATCTCCTAAAGACTGATTGCAACAGCTCAACCGGATGAGACATCTCTTATTTACCGAACGGCGTGTAGGCCAATAACC
>NW_024115574.1:0-9723 GCF_003073215.2 Triticum urartu
AGCACACACTCATCAAAACAATTGTCTTTTTATTTCTCCCTTTCTACTGAATGAATGGATGAATCAGAAATAACTAGTTAAGTTTCCCTAATAATTAAGTGTTTGTAGTAGGATTATTAAATAATTAAGTTGACTTCTCTGCTCTAATATTTTGTTTCATGTATGGAAAAAATTATTAACAGGGAGACATGGGGCAGCCATCCCTGATATCAGAGTATGACCTTGAAGCAGAAGGCGGCCTGTTCAAGGCTCCGGAGCCCATAATCGAGGAACCGCTGCTCGCCCTCGACCCGGTCGCAGAGGCCATCTCGATGATGTCCGGCAGCGGCAACACCATCAAGGCGTCGGACATGAGCCTGAGTGAGGCGCTGTACGAGTGCGAGAAGGAGCTCATGGAGGAGTCGGCCATCGAGGAGACCATATCCGAGCTGCTGGACGCCAAGATCCCCATGCTGCAGGTCGAGGACATGCCCGGAGAGCTCATGTCGACAACGACTGCTGCCGCCGGCGAGTGCTTGCTCCAGTCAACGGTTTGGCGATGCAGCCCAACTTCTTCAACTTCCAAGGGCTCGACTTGGAGGCCGCGTTCGGGCTCCGGCGAGCCTACAGCGAGGGTGACGTTCAGGTATGTTGCACTGCACTGCACAACACAACACTAGATGAAAATGGAAAATGGAATTATTGTGATGAGCTTTCACCTTTGTGACTCTAAGTGAGCACAGCTGTCGACAAAAGAGACGCCAAGTACACTTAACCAAACTAATTAAAAGGCGTTGCTTTCTCATGGCATTGGACAAAAACCTCACTGTAGATGCAAGACTGAGTTTAGCTCAACATGAAAAGGCCGTTTTATATTTAAAAAAAAAAGACTATGAAGGACACGCACTAGGTAGCTAGTGATGTGATTTCAGAGGTTACTAATTCTACCCAAAGCCACCTTTCCCTTAATGGCCTCATCACTGCTTTAGCTGATAGTACTACTGGCACTGGGCATATATACCTACCCTGCGCACTCACCACTAGTCTAGCTATAGAGCATCTCTAGAGATACCGCAAAAACGTGTCTCCTAAAAATAGTATATGGCTCTCCCTAAACCGGATTTGTGGTACCGCGTGGCATCGGACAGAACAATGCCCTAAAAATTGTTTGGGGGTCAGATGTGGAGGCCACTAGTCGGTAGTTGAATTTACAATAAGGTCCCTACAAAATTGCACAACACACCCTAAAATGAAAAGATAGATTAAGATTGGTTCACGGAGCACAACACAGCCTAAGATGACTTATTAGGATCTTTTTACCTCTTTTTTTGACAGATCCTTGGTGCCAACACCCCTCCAGCTGGGATCGCGGCAAATGTGCACGCAGCTGGTGAGAGGCTTCTGACCATCAGTGACCTGAAACGTGAGGAAAGGAAACAGAAGCTCAACAGGTACAGGGAGAAGAAGATCCAGAGGAACTTCGGCAGAAAGATAAAGGTACACAAACTAATCTCTCTTCCTTTTCTTCTTCTACTAGTACACATGTAATTCACCAAGAAGATTGAAGAAGATCAGAGAGTGATAGATGATTTATATTCTGTGCTCTACAGTATGCTTGCAGGAAGGTTCTAGCAGACAGCCAACCGAGGGTGCGAGGGAGGTTCGTCAAGATGGATGTTGGCGACATGCTCAAGCCAAGGAAGTAGACCGCCATGGAAGGTCACTGCGAAGCTGATGAGGAAGTTAAGCAAGGTTATTCCAGGAAGCTGATGAGCGTGTTGAGGTGCAGTGTGTAGGCGTCAAGCATGTCAAGTTTGGGGTTCCTTCTTCACCAACAACGGTAGTGAACCATTCATTTGCTGTTATACTTGAGAGCACTGCAGGTACTAAGAGGCGTCTCTCTCATGGCCAAGATCTTGTCTTCAACATGAACAACCGTAGTACCGAGACTCTGAGAGTGTAGAGTTTAGGAGTGTCTCGTGTAAAAGAGTTTGCATTGAGAGAATTGAGGTTGTGTTAGGAGCAGAGTGTTATGTCACTCATGTTACTGAGGAAGTGGATGGAGCTGAGGAGGTGTTACTGGTTAGTAGTAGGGAATTTGTGCGAGAGTAGAACGATGTCGATGATGTGGCAAAGGAAGCTACCGATCAACTAACGGGCGCACATGATGACGCCCATCGGGAGCCATGAAAATGATGTGTTGGATCTATCAAGGCCTGGCTCAACCTCGCACAGTCCCAGAACTTGTGCGCCTCTCCAAGACGCACTGACTCAATGTTATCTTCCTTTCCGAAACTAGACAAAATAAAGGGTATGTTGAGAGTTTGCATTGTTGTTTTGGTGTGAAAAATGCTTTAGTGTTTCTGTTCAAGGCAAAGGTGGAGGTCTGGCCGTGTTTTGGGATGAGCTATGTTCTCTTGAGTTAAACAAACTTAGGAAAAAGTTTTTCTCTTAGGGTTTCTTGTGCCGCCATCGCCGCCGCCACCAATTTAGGTCCCCTCACCTCCGGCTACCATCTTGGCACTGAGAGGTGAGGGGACCTCAGATCTTCAAGACCTCCATCTTCTTCGTCAACGTCTAGTGATCATCGTAGTTTCGTGAGAATAAATTTCATCTCGTTCATTTGGTGGTGCTATGAGGTTAGAAAGTTTTTTGTCCTCGCAGATCCGATTATTCGGATCTGACGAGTTTATGTTTATGTGTCAAGTTTTTTTTGTTAGCATGGTTCTTTGTGGAGTTGAGATCTTTCATCGACATCATGGTGAAGATATATTGATTCGACGACCTGCACTTCTAGGGGATCATCCCCGGCCAAGTACGTTCATCGATTAAGGCTTCCCATCTTTTTGGATGGGGGACACAAGGCGCTTTCAAAAACCATTATTGGTAACGTTCGTGTGGGTGAAAGAGTGATAACATCATTGCTCCTGTCCAATTGCAACCTCTTTACCGAAGTCTTTGGAGTATTCTTCGAGCAGAGATTGATACCGCGAAGAAGGTGTTTTCAATAGATTTCATTGTAATTCTTAGTCATAGGAGTTACTTTGTATTTCTTGGATCTTAGCTCCAAATCAGTGCACGTGTAATTGTTATGTGTATGAATAAAGTTACAGGTGTTTCTAAAAAAAACTTACGAAACATTCTATTGACATCTATGTTTGCAATGGAGATTGCACAAAATGGGGGAGCATCTTCGTTTATGTGTAACGAAAGGCAAGCCAAAGTACTTTACTTTTTCCATATGCCGAAGTTGTTGTTCTCCAGGCAACCTCTAAGGGCCCGTTCGGATCTCATCCACGATCCAGCTTCCCGAGAAGCCAGCAAGAAGCGACCCGAACGGTTCACCTCCGAGAATCCCGCTCTAGGAGACCGAGCGGCCCGCGGTGTAAATCCGTGGAGCAGCAGAAGCGTAGCTTCACGTAAAGGAGAAGGAGAAGTTGCTGGTAATTACTGGGAAATGCCCTTCCGAAGTGCCTCGGTGCGAACCGTTTTCTTTCGCTCAAACAGTTTTCCTCGTTACGAGCAACCAAACTGGGCCACAAACTCGCTTCCTGGGCTGCCAGCCCATGATGACGGAGAGGAGGAGCTGGTGATGGGGCGAACGCATTCGAATCCGGTCAGAAGCTGGCGGCGGCTGGCTTCTCAGGAAGCTGGCTATTTCATGAAGCTGGATGAGATCCGCACGGGCCCTAAACATCCCTCATCTCATACCGCGCAGCTTTACTTTTTTTTTTTTTTTGCATGAAATCAGTGCATGGAATTCATCATCTTCTCCATTGCCTTAGATAGGACTCTCCATTGCCACGGATAAGACATGTGATATCGTTCTCTAAGGTACGCCTCCATCTGTTCTTTTAGCCAAAGTACTAGTTGCATCTCTCCACACAAAGACTAATTTTGGGGGTTGCTGCTATGTCTCTTTTCGGTACCGCTCATTCCACTATGACTTCTTTTTGTTAAATCACTGTCGATTGAGTGTCACGTTGGCTTTTCCTATGTTGTATTTATCTTATTCAAAAATATAAAACAAGAAGAAAAAAAGTGCAACGATTTGGTGCCAAGGTGCATCTCCGCCTAAGTGTAAACAGTAAACTTAAATAAAGTACCAAAAAATTGAAACTTTTGCAATCCAAGACGCTCGAATGCGTGTTGCGCGTGCAAAAATGTGTGGTGTTTAAACATTCGAGGATGTCGTGGTAAAAAAGACAAAAAATGGTTGTGAAAGAAACTTTGAGAAAGAAAACTATTTGGACCCAATTGTTTTTCCTAGAGGTCCTGGAATATCCCAAAACTGTAGAAATTTGCACTCTCCTTGTACACCTGAGCAGCTTTGATGGCAGAAAAAATCAGATATTTTAAAATTACTCTACTACTTTTTTTGAATTTACTATTCAATGGAGGTAGATGAGCCCGGGCTCAGAAGTGAATTACCAAAAAAATTGATGCGGTTACGAGAAGACATTTCAAGTTTGCTGGGCTATTGCTCCAGCTGCGGTTACGAGGCTTTAACAGAAAACGTCTCCAGAACGGGGACATGTACTAATTGGAAGTACATTATGATATTCTTCAGGATCGTTAGTCCTCATTTTTCATCCTTTTTGGTCATTCGATAACAAAGGGGGAGAAATTTGAGTTAGTCTTCAAGCGGGTCTCATTATATGGGTGTTTCTTTGCTAAGTTACAACTCTTATTCTTCTGAAATATTTGTTGGATCGAGTTGTAAACTTCCGATGATGGTTTGATACTTTTGCTCTGTTTTTCTGCATGTTATTTCCTTATATATGTTAATGCACGCATGCTGAATTACATCAGTCGTCATATTTCATCACGCATTTCAAATTCTTCATATCATATGTTAAATGCGTGTATGAGTTACAAGATAGGGGGAGATCTCCATGATTCCACTCTACAATGTGCATTTGCTATTCAAAGCAAATTCCTCACATATGCACATCTTCAGGGGGAGTTCTTATATATCTTGCAATCAAATTCCTCAATATCAGTGTTTACATTTCATATGTTTATCCCCATTGAAAACTTGACCTATATTGTCATCAATCACCAAAAAGAGGAAGATTGTAAGTGCATCTAGCGCCCCTTAGTGATTTTGGTGTATTGAAGACTTATAGATTAAGGGACTAATGAGTTTGTGAGTGTACACAGGTCTATAAGTCTATGAGGAGTTTGATATTTACGATGAAAGTCGACCCCTAAAAATGAATGTCTTCAGCTGAAGACTTTTTTTCTTGAAGATTTTAAAGTGAATAAATTAGTGTGACCGTGAAGACTTGATATTCATGCGAGGATTATGAAGCATGAAGACTTTTGTTTTCGTAGTTTCATTTTCTCTTTCTTGAGTCATAGGAGAAACTAAGGAAAAATTTCCAAGTGATGCTCGTCTCAAAATCCTACACCTACCCAATCCTTTCGAGTGAAGTCATTGGAAATCTTATACAGTTCAGTCAATTTCTTCAGTGACAGAGACGAAGATCTTCTGTTCTCTGAAGAATTTGTTCTGACTGGGGAGTTAGGAATCGCCAGTACGGATTGCCTACAAGTGAGGAACATGATAGCCCTGAGGAATTTGAGACTCAAATATCCCACCGTTGCTGTGCTACGCGCCAGCTGTCCCAAAATATCTACCCACCTAACGGTCATATCATTGAAGGGCATTTATGGCTTATCATGTCGGGCTGCTCCCTAGGCTATAAATAGTCGCCCCCCTACAACCACTAGCTGGTTGGCTGCTCCGCGAGAAACTGACACTTGTCATTGAGAGCAACCCATCCTCCGAGGACTATGAACGAAAATCATCAAGTGAGGAAAACCCAAACCCAAACACCTACCAACCCAAAGTGATTGAACATCACTGAGGAGATTGTTAACCGAATTTTCGGTTAGCTGTCTTGGGTTGTTATTTTTGGTTTCTAACTTTGTAAACCGAATTTGACAATAAACCGAATTTTTGTTGTTGTTGAGAAATTGTTCATTCAAATCACGAATCAATACAGAGTAGGTGACCCTTACAAGCACACTGAAACAGTATGTGTCTACATTTTGTTTTATTTTTGAGAAAACAGTAATGTAATGTGTGTGTTGAATTAGCAAGTGGTTGATTGGGCCAGGCCAGCTTTAGCCCAATACAAAACGTACACGGTTCCGGTCCGGAACGGAACGTGGTCGCGCTGGAGGGAAAGTCCGACCTGACCTGGCATCATCCGTCGTCTTGTTGCTCTGTATCTGTATGTATCTCCCACCCCTCACCCCTCAAAAAAAAAAAAAATCTGTATGTATCTCCCACGGAACGGAAGACGGAACCCCCACCACCCCACCACCAGCAGACCAGCTTTCCCCTTCCTTCCTTCCGCACCAATCCAGCGGTAGGTTAGGTCCTCCAGCCTCGGTTTCCCCGGCGGCCACCCAATCCAGATCGCCGCCCGCCGCGCCGCGCCATCAAGTCAGCTCAGGTTCCTTCCTCGCTCCATCTCCACCTCCCAATCCCTACCACTTGTTATCGACATACGTATATATCATCCACATGAGACGTTGCTGCTCTACAGGCCGCGGTTCCCCTAGGAATCATCGGTTAGACTAATGATAGATTCAACAGATTCCTCTAGTCTAGTACTGGATGGTCTAATATGTGGCAAACCACTTTGATTCGAATTGTCTTACGATTCTTAATTTAATTCTACACTACATTCTACCATTAAACAGACTATGCAATTTCTTCTAGCACTTGCGCCGTTGGATGGATGATGTTTACGGGAGAATAGAGGTCTTCCCACAGCACTTCACTCCCAACAAAGAGTCCACAAGTAAGAGCAACATGGATCCTTCACCAAGGTGATGATACGCATGGCAGAATCAACTATGGCTGTCAAAGACTTTTCTAAACTTTCAACCTCTTTCTTTAATGCTGGGTGTACTGACACGCTTGCTGTTTTTGCCAATATGAGCAGCCCGCGTAGGCGTTCTTGGACCCCGAAACGAGTCAAGGGACCCGCGTCGCTTCTGCAACTCTTGTCTATTCCTCGTATTAGGTGGTCTTCCAGCAACGAGGATGATGACAAGGTTACAATGTTTTTTATATAGCTATAACAGACCTCTGTTTCTGTCATTTACCATGAATCCCATCTTACAAGTTACAAGCAGTACTAACATTTTTTGCTGTTATCAGATCGAATTGACCAGAGCTCAAGTGGAATCATTACGAAGCGAAATCGCCGATGCCGATGAAAGGGAGTCCCAGCTAAAAGCTCGGTATGTTGAAACACCCCTTCAATATTCAGCCTCGACATTCGTGTGGATTATCACCTGAACAAAAGTGTGTCTGTCTATATTAAGTGTTTTTTTACTCCATCAAATGTGATTCATAAAGTTTAGCATTGCAGGTTAGAGAATATTGACGAAGTCTTGAGATATGCACGCCTTTCTGGGTACCTCCATATTAGAAGTGTAAGTAAGAAACCAGTGCACTTTTGTTTGCCCCAAATACCTTCATTGGTCTGACAACTGTTCAATAGACTGATGACTCTAAATGATCTCTTGCCGCATGCAGAGATGGACTCAACTTCCTGGGGAGCCGCCTATCATAGACGATGCCGATGTGGATGACTGGCTTCCCCGCTTTGTTGTCCTACAAGGACAGTGTTTATACTACTATCTGAAGTCTACAGGTAAGATAAAAACTTTTGACATACTGGTCTTGGTCATCCAATCACAGATGAATACGCAGCACTACTGGTCTTTCTTGCCATGCTGAACCTGAATTCAAGTAATCAAGTTACAGATGAATACACATCATACTTGCTCACTAGACATTAAAAACCACATTTCTCTTGGTGGTATTTTCTTTGTCATACTGAACCTGAATCACATTTCTCTTGGTGATGTGTTCTTTGTCATATGGAACCTGAATCACATTTGTCTTGGCGTCCTGTTATTTGTCGTACTGAAGCTGAATCACATTTCTCGTGGTGACGCGTTCTTTGTCGTACTGAACCCGAATCACATTTCTCGTGGTGACGCGTTCTTTGGCGTACTGAACCCGAATCACATTTCTCTTGGTGTCGTGTTCTTTGTTGTGCTGAACCTGAACTTGAGTCTGATGATGGTGAACTCTGCGATGCATTTTCAGACCTGAGCCCGCAGGAATCGACGCTGCTGCGCGACGTGGTGGAGGTAGGGCAGCTCCCCAACTTTGTGCCGGAGGACGGGAAAACGAGATACGCCTTCTTCATACTGACCCGGCAGGGCCTGAGGTTCGAGTGCTCGAGCAGCTGCGAGATACAGGTGAGTAATACAGTGGTTTCCCCTAAGGCCCTAACCGAAACAACAATTGTTAGAAGGGAATTTATTTATGTGAACGATTCATCGCATTGCCATGCACGGATTAATACAAGTTTTTGTTGTCGTGCGATTTGTGGTGTGGCAGGTGGATTCGTGGGTAAGGGCCGTAAGAAGCGACTGCAAACTGGCAGAAGCAGGCGCCGAGGCGAAGAGCAAGACGAGCGGGGGATGGTGATGCATTATAATTGTGTGGAGGAAACATGTAGTAGCTGTAAGCTAAACAGAAGGGGGCTTGCTTTAGTCTGTACTGTAGAGGCTGTAGGAGTATATGCAGATGTATGTATATAAAATTTCAGAAGCGTGCAAGCAGCTGTAGGTGACAGGCTTGTTTGTGCAGTATGAATTATGATTAACAGGTTTGTTGGTTGAATAAAGTTTCTATTGATGTTTTGCGTGTTGTTCCGAGCCAAGATTGCAAGCAGCTGTACTCACTGAGCATAGCTGCTTAGTAGTGAGCACTAGATTTGAGTTGGAAGAGTAACAAAAAAGAAGGATGGAAGGAGTTTCTCTTTTGCAAGCATATGCGATTTGGGGCTGAAATTTTATGTGAAGTGAAACTGAAACTGAAATTTTGCTGGAAAAAAAAGGTGAAGTAAACTTGTCATCCTCGGAGAATATAATTTGGCATGAAAAACTTGTCATCCTCGGAGAATATAACTTGTCATCCTCGGGGATGCTGAAAAATAATTTGGCATGAATACGGGTGGTTTCCTCCGTCTGTGCTCGGGCGATGTGCGACGTGGCGACGCAGAAGAAAACAATGAAGAAGAAGCAGCAGCGAGGGGCAAAAAGGTAACTAACTAACTAACTAAGAATAACAACTTGAAGGGAAGGGAAGGGAATGGACGAGAGGAGGCATCAGATTCAGATCTGATCTACTGAAGCAAAGCAAAGCAAAACCAACCAACCAAAAGCAGACAACATCTACATAAGAGAGAGAAGCACCCATCACTCTCCCTCTCCCACCCACACGATGAGCAAGCTCTTCCACTCCGCCTGCAAGGCCGCCAGGTCCTTGATCGCATCCTCCTCCGCTCCGGCCCCGCGCGCCGCCTCCTCCCTCCTCGCAGGTCAGTCTGTCATTCACTCACTCACTCCCAGATCCAATCCAATCCAATCAACCACCAATCCATTCGATCCAGATCAGGTCAGATTTCTGATTTCCGTTCAATCCAATCAACCACCAATCCAATCGAATCACTTGATCAGGGTTGAATTGAATTGAATTGAATTGAATTGAATTGAATTGCATTGCATTGAATTGAACTGCATTGCATTGCAGACGGGAGGAACGCCGCGCTCGCCACCCTCGCCAACCTCGGCAGGAACTCCACCCTCCCCGCCGCATACGCCCACCACCTCCACACCAACGCCTCCTCCCACGGCTACCCC
>NW_024115575.1:0-9333 GCF_003073215.2 Triticum urartu
TCTTGGCCCGGTGGGTTGGGCCTGCCAGGGGCGGCGTCTTTCGCTGCCGTTATTCTCCTTGAAGGCGAAGACGAGGTCCATCCTATCCACCCCGACCCCCTTCTCGGACGAAAGTCCAAAATCCGCTTGATGGGCAGCGACGGCGCCATGAGTGTTGTATTCTTCTTGGAGGCGCCGTCTTGGGAGGCTTGGGTGTTTACGAAAGGGTTGTTGTGGGCAGTGGGTGGGTGGCAAGGGCTCGGGCGATGACAGTGGTGCGGAGGTTGGCAGGTGGAGCGGCGTGTATCCACCCCGACCCCCTTCTCGGACGAAAGTCCAAAATCCGCTTGATGGGCAGCGACGGCGCCATGAGTGTTGTATTCTTCTTGGAGGCGCCGTCTTGGGAGGCTTGGGTGTTTACGAAAGGGTTGTTGTGGGCAGTGGGTGGGTGGCAAGGGCTCGGGCGATGACAGTGGTGCGGAGGTTGGCAGGTGGAGCGGCGTGTCATCTACCGCGTGAAGACAATGATTATTGATGCAACTGTATCTCGACGATGAATGCGTCTGGATGGACGAGCGCGTGGCCGTGGTGCTCTTTGGCGCTGTGGCGGCGTCGATAGCTTGTAGGCTTGGCAAGGATGATGCAGATCTCTTTCGTGGAGATAAATCAACGGTTCAATGGTGGTGGCGGCTTCTGTAGCATGTGCACGCGGTGTACGCTTTGGGTTTGTTGCATCGGGTGTATGCTCCTGGTATGTCATGCAGGCGGATCAGCGGTGATCCGGTTCTAGATGGTGAGGTGTGATAACATTCCACATTATTGAGTTTGTAGGTGCAAGTCGGGCTTGGGGTCGCAGAAAGTTCCTGTAGGTCTAGCTACATAGAACCTCTTATCCTCCCCCTTCAATATTGCTTTGAGATCTGTGCTTGATCTCCAACTAACTTACTACATGAAAATTTCTCTTTTTAGTTTCTCTCGAATGAAACAACATATGGAGTTCAAATTTTGCAGATCAAACGAACTTTAGACCTTCAATGTGTGAAAAAACTTCAGATTTTTATCTAGCTGCTCCATGAAGATGGTGCGTGGACTCCCTAACGTCGGTGTCCGTCATCCACCTCTAGATGGAGGTGTTCCGTCCGCTATTGAACACCAGTTCCGATCTATAGTGCTTGCGATTTCTCTTCTTCATGCTTCCGAATCCCTGTTGCCTCCCGATCCTCTGACACACCGCTATGCATGTGAGTATTGATATTGGACACAATGATGAGGCTTACGCAACAGACCACCTTCTTCAGCTCAAGTATGTGCTCTCCTCCTGCATCGCCGAGCGAACTACTAGTTGGTGTCACTTCAATTTATAATGCCACGCGTGCAGGCATGTGCTATGTATGTGACCTTCCGTAAAATCCTACAATGAATAGGCAACAAATACATTAGTCACTAAAGAAGTTCAGTATGCATACTCCAGTGTGATAACTGCAAACCCTGCTGATCACTCTAGCGCTGAGAAGGTAGTAGCCTCGTTCAACCTGCGGCAATTTATAACTCTTGGTGAAGCCAACTACTCCCTCTGTATCATATAAGATGCTTTTGTAGGCTAGTTTATATATAGACTGTAAAATCATCTTATATTTTGGTACAGAGATAGTAGTAGCTAATTAAATGATTTACCTAAAAAACTAATTAATTGACCGATAGTGCCTAACCTACGGACTACCCCTACAGATGGGGTCTATGTACTAATCTCCCTCTTGAATTTCAACTAATCTCCCCTAATCTGAACTAACCACCCCCTGATTTATGAGATTGAGCTTAGGCAATGCATGGTACCGGACACTAACAGTCCAAAACTTGGACCTTCGCTCTGAAGCACTCACTACTAAACTCTTTACAAGTCTATATCCTTACACCTCCCAAGCCCGTGGTGGTAGTGTCTCATGTGCATTGTATTGAGCCCAAGGACCATGAAGGAAAGAGGCAGTGTTTATTTATGGAACATGGAACAACATCGAGAGTAAGACGTAAGAGGTGGCAGTAGGCCACTGTAGCAACTGAAGAGAGTTGATACAGTTAAGTGGCATGTGTGTGTGCGCGCGCGGGCGCGCCGGTGCGTGCTTGTGTTGTTCGCTCTTCGTTTGTTCCTTCCTCCATCAGTTTATACTTCATAGCTATCTAAGAACAGACAATGTTGCACGTTATGGCCGACCAGCCAAGCTGATCGAAAGATAGTTTACTCGTTTCTTGCAAATAAAGATAATCTGCTGAGGAATACATTGATTCTCAATTGAGACAACTAGATGCAGAACAAAAGTCATTTGAAACATTCAAACTAATAAATCATTTTGGTATAGGCAGTGATGCAATCTTCTCTCAAAGTTAAAATTACAAGCAATAAAAAAACTAAGCTCATGTGACCAAGTGTAACTCTCAGCATCTCGAAAAATAAAAAAGGGTCACTCAATCATGTCGCAATGAACCTAGCATTGTTTCACTATTTATGACCACCAAGATTATTAGGTTCGAATTCACTCCTGATATGATGTGAGGGGTTTTTGAACACGAGCACGGAGCAGAACAGAACAAACTTAACAATTCAAACAAAAGAATGGATACCCATTGGATTTGCTGAAATCTGTTGACATGCTGTAGTGTAGACATCAAATTCGGCACTTATCCTCAAGATACAATCTCTTGAATCTGTTAATCCTCAAGAACAGTATACATTAAATACATTTCTATGCTCGAGTAAAACTGTGATCTTTAGGGGACTCTGTACACGAATTGTTTGGATGCTTTCTCCGCCACCGAGAACAGAGAGAGTTTCTTCTGTACCCACAGGACCATCGTCTGTCGCATCACCTCCAGTAATGTTGGTTTCTGAATTCTCCTGAAAGATAAAATGATTTCAGTGTCAGTAAGGAAGGATTCAAGTGTTTGTGCAGGCAACCTGTGCAAGGTTATGGACTCAAATGATACACGACAGAGCCTACAAAAATTGCACAAGACAGATTTGTTTAGCAATGTTAGAAGACAGACCCTAAATAAGACACTTGCTACACCGACACATTATAGTGATCAGAATTACAGAGCATTATGTAGCCAATGCTTACATCATATAATCGGACTAAAATATTGGATCCGTGTATACAATCTGCAATTTAACACTTGTATTATGTGCTATATGCAAATCAGTGTTATTGTAACTGGACTTAGAATTAAATCAAAAACAGCTGACTAGACTTGCAAAATTTCAACCTGATCGTAGATGTTCAGAGCTATGAGATAATTCATTACTCTCAAATAACCTAATTAACTGCATACAATACATGGACCAAACTGTCTGAAGAAATTTACTCGGTATCTTCAAGCAAGTGCTCACCTTGTTGCTTAGCAATGAAGGAGGCCACGCCATGATATAGGGATGGATATCGTTGTGAAATGTATGATTGAAGAACTCGTTTACATTCTCCGTTTCCAGGCAGAAAGACAGGAAAAACTTGGTAAGGCTGCCAAAATCAATACACAGGAACACAAATCCATCGATGACCACCACAACCTGCACCGTGATGACACCATACTCCGCTGAGCACGCCGTGACGTCAATAAACGTGTTCAGTGGGAACACCTTGTGCTGCATCCACTTGTCAAGACCATCACCATCGGCTCTCCAAATCCAAACCGCGATCATTGTTTTGGTGGCACCGAAGCCATCTGCGCAAACCATGCAAAGCTTCCCAGCGTTGGTCCGGCCAAGTTCAAATTGCGTGGAGTCTTTATCTTTCAAGGGCTGCGGCAAATCCATTCGAGATAATTGCAGCGTCACAGTGTTGAGCACGACAATATACCCTGTATTTTTGTCTTTCCAGTAGGCTAATCTATCAAATTCGGTCATCACAGTATCTGTGTAAGGCGAGAGCACGCAGTTGTCGCCTCCATCGTCCCCATGCTGCGGCGTCGAGGTATCCACCCAAGAGATACTCTGCCACTCCCTGCTGTCCGATGAGAAGACAGAGAAGCGAGCCAGCTTCTGCTGCACACAGACCACACGGAACGACCTCTGGTCATCTTCGGAGAAGATGATGCGGAAATCATGGCAGTGGGGATCGCATGTCTCTTGGGGAGGGCAAGGGACGATATACAGCGCCCGCTTGAGGGGGATGTAGGCAGCTATCTGGTTGGTGTCCTCGTTGCAGAGGAAGACGTAGCCGCAGCGGTCGTGGCAGCCATTGAGGATCTCACACCTGGAGTGGTCTCTGTCTTTCGGGAGCCGGATGAAGCGGAAATCGCTGCCGTGGACGGCCGCGGCTAGGTCATGGTCGGAGCGGCCGTCGAGGGGAATGAGGGAATGAATGCCTGCGTTGAAGAATCCAAGGATTTGGGGCGGGTGGACCGCCCGGAAGCGGCGGCGGAAGGCGGGAGACGATCGGACGGCGTGGAGGAAGGCGCGGCACGCTAGGGCGGCGCGGACGAGGCTCGGGAGGGAGGGGAGGCGGAGGAAGATCTCGCAGAGGAGGTCGTCGCCGATATCAGTAATGGCGATGGTGGTAGCCACTGGCGCCGGCGACGGTGGCCCTCGTTGGGAGGCCATGGCTTGTCAAGATCTCGGACGGCGGCGGCAGATTTTTGTTTCGGGGGAAAGAGAAAAAGAAAAGCGCTACGCATGGGCCGGCTGAAGCATGGATCGAATCGGCCGCCTACAGAGTCGAGTCATTATATCCCACGCGTCGACAGCCGACCGATCTAGGGTAATTCCAGCTGGGTTTGACTGAAGTGTGGATTCGATCGACCGCATAGAGTCATTGGATCCCACGCGCAACAGCCGATCGATCTAGGGCAATTCAGCAGGGTTTGGGCTGAAGTGTGGATTCAACTATGACATAGTATGAAATTCATGCCTGGTAATTAACCAATGTTTTAAATAGCGGGCTATGGCATTTAGCGGCAACCCTTAAAAATAGATATAGCTGGGCTACAGCGGGTTATAGCGGGGCTATAGCGGCAAATTATACATGAAATCATTTAGCGGCAACACTTTCAAACAGCTATAGCCGGCTATTTAAAACTATGCTGGTAACATGGCTGCTCATGTTTTGGCGAGGGACAGCTACTTTTTTTTAGTTGTTTGCACAGCCACTTAAATAAATGTACTAAGACTTGGTTTTGTGTTGCACCGGGTTATACCTCGGATGTTTTGGTGTCGGATGTTGTCGTAGATGATTTTTAAATAAAGCAGCAAGTTCCCATAAAAAAGGACATATGAAATTCATAACAAATTTTCAAGATTTGGGGAAAGTAAAAAACAAAAACTATGAAGAAAGTTGTGTACAAAAGGTTGGCCTATAGGCCAGGAAAATAAGGTGATGTGAGCCCTACTGGCGGAGTTGACTGGCCACATACCAATTGTGTATATTAACAACTATAGTATTAGTACATGTTTATGCCCAAGAGTCTAGTGAATATACATTAAAAAAACAACTTCCAGGGGTAAGTCCACACCATCATAACATGAGTGGAACATGTAGCAACAAAGTAATGTTATCACTGCCAATTAGTCTTTATCCAGCTTTGTTGTATTTAAGACTATCTAGGCTATTTTAGTAGCAAAAAATACAAAGCAAAGACACATGTCATGAACAGATTACTAAACACCATTGTATGTAAGATACATTTGACTAGAAAAGATATATTAGCCACTACACGAAAAATGGTTGGAGGTGATCGGCCTGTGGCTGGGTGGTCGGATCTCGAGATTGGTCTTCCAGTCCCGGCTACGAGTCGGGGAGACATAGTTGCCATTGAAAATCGAGCCGCCGGCTGGCGATGGCGGCGTTCTGCGCCGTTACCTTGATGAAGGCGTCGTCGTGTAACTATTGTCGACCCACTCGTACTGCTCCGGAGAAATCCTAGGATCTAGTCTTCTAGATCGGACGATGGCGGCACTATAGTGTAGTTTGTTTTTTGGGAGCATTGTTTGTCGAGCAACGCTGGAAGAGATAGGCAGGAGGTGGAGCTTCTTCGTCTTGCACGAAGTTTCGATGGAGACGTCAAGTCATGCTTGGCCGATAGGTGCTACGTTGTGTCACGCCTGTTCGGCAGATCTTCTAGAGTCTTTGCGTCTGGATGGACGGCCGCAAGGAGGTGGCGCTGTTGGGGAGTCATGGTGGCGTCGACGGATGACCGAACTGGTAAGGATGATGCGGGTCTCTCTCCTGAAGATGGGTCAGCGGTTCGATGATGATGCCGGCATCTAAAACATGTGCATGCGGCGTAAGCTTTGGGTCTGGTGCACCGGGTGCTGGTTCCGGTACGTTATTTGGATGGATCTGCGATGACACCCACTTTAGATATGAGGAGTGAGAGCACTCACTTGGGGTGGCATGATGTATGTTCTTGTCAGACCTTTATTAAATAATTCATAAACATGTTTGTATGCATCGATTGATGCAGAGGCCAAGGGTTTTAACTACCTTTTTCAAAATAAAAACTACTAGAAAAATGGCCGAGTTCTTTTCTATTTGCCGAGTTCCATAACACGGGCTCACGGCAAAAAAGGGTTCCATAACACCCACTAGGGTTCAAATTCTGGTGCTCGCATTTATCCTGGATTTATTTCAGGAATTCCGGTGATACACTTTGAGTGGGAGGAGACGTTCCCGTCGACTACGAGGCGCCTACGGTGACTTCGTAAAATCTCAAGATGATATGCCGGCTCAGTCTCTCGAAGGTGCTCATAGGGGTAGGATGTGCGTGTATGCGTTCATAGGGATGAGTGTATATGAGCGCTTATGTCTGTACTGATGCTAAAAAAAAAGGCGGAGGGGGGGCTGTAGTTATGCTACAGATAGCTTTACCGAGCTTTGCCACTCGGTGAACATAAAGCACACAGAAAAGTTACTTGCCAAGAGCTCCCAGGTGCTCGGTTTCATATCACGCCATTTCAAAAAAAAATATTTTTATGAATAATTCACCACATGAGAAACAAAAATACACATAAAGAATTTTACGATTCATTTTATTTTCTTTCTCTTAACGTATAGGAAAGAAAATTATGATAACAATCATACTAGCGATGGAATTTATATTGCGTACTAAAAGTTTAAAACAACTAGAAATACAAACGGTCTAGACTTTCCACCACAACTTTCATAAAAACTATAATTAAATCTAATAATACTCTCAAACATAACCCAAGTTTTGTAGTTGCAGTATTATATCTATTAACTATATTTAAGTTTCGTATCAACAATATTATTCTGAAATGCCTACAAAGGGAAAACAAATTAAAAAGAACCAGACCACATTAGGCTTGGAGATGATCATATGAAGAGTGGTAATAATGCAAACGGTGTGGAGATGACCATGATGGGGAAGGATTTCTTACCTGGTGGAGGGAGTGCTCGTTGTATTCCCTAATTTCATCAAGTGTGGCTTTGGCCTCCTATCTTCCGAGATTTTTGTGACATACTTGAGTGGTACGGTGTCGATGTAGCTCACCTCAAACCCCAAGTCCATTACCTTTCTAGTTATTTCCGCACATTGATATGTGCAAGTCTTAACTGAAAATGTGGTTGTGTCTTGACATCTTCTAGTACTTCTACCAAATGGGAAGGCTGGACAAAAACGTTGAAATCCATGAACAACACAACCAAACTCCATCATGGTACCGACTCGTAGGATGATTTCTGGTGGTTGACGCATGAACATACTACGGACCAGAAGGATGAACATATATACTTGATAGGGTTCGAGCACATGAGAACAATAGGCTTGGCCGAATTGATCCTGCGACCACGGCAGTGGCTTAGGTGTGAATGAACACGGGCACATAGCCTATAACAATGGACTTCTCCTCACTTCTTGTACAATTGAATGAAACGCAGGAACATATCCTTCTCTCGGTGTAAACTTGAACATATCCTTCTCTCGGTGTAATCTTCTTCAGAAGTAGAATTAAAGTGATACTTTGATACCTATAGCCTAGCATATTAGGCCTAAGCTGTCACACATTTGAACAGTTCGTCGCCCAAATTAAATTCCAGATTGCTGAAACTAAGTGCAGCAACTTCCAAAGCACAAACAAGCGGTCTAGTAGCAAACCACAAAACAAGCACAGTAGCACAGCAGAGTCATATGATCATATCATAGGTAGGATAGGCCGACAGCATTCCCTTTTACTACTACATGCTTATATTCCAGCTCAAGGGTTCTTATCTCCAGAGCGAGCAGCAGACTCCATGGCCTCTCTGCAATCCACAAGGGTGAAATGCCTGAGTGAGAATAATTTCGCAGATTTCTAAGCTCAGTAGAAAGAGCTTCGATTTACATTTTTATCTTCCTCCTTGGACAATATACTAATTCAATAGGGTAACAAGTAGGTAAACTAGAAAATGCATTGTCATTACCCTATAGCCCTCTTGATTTCGTCGCTCCCAGGTTCACGTTTCAGTGCTTCTCGGAATGCATCAGCTGCTCCTTGGTAATCCTATACACATAAAAAAATATAATGGGAGGGTGATGCAGGTGGAGAAACTGAATCAGACTGTTTGCGAGGCTAGATTTCCAATACCTCCATGAATGTTAGAGCTGTACCCTCACGGAACCATCCCTTGCACCAATCAGGCTGAAGCTTTCTGCAGTGTTGCGCATCTGACAAGGCTCTCTCCCATTCCCTCATCCGCAGCCAGCCAGCAAGCGCTCTGGTTGGAGAACATGGTGGCATCAGATGGGGTTATCTCAATCACCTACATTACTGAAAAAGGTTTTCGCCCCGCTTTATATATAAAGTATCGACCAACAACAATCTGGTACAAACGCACGCCACCACAACACACGCACACACCCAAGACAAGATACATAAACGCTGAGCGCAGCAACACCACCCCAAGCACTACAAGAGCAGCCGGGTCCTCGCCCGTGAACACGCCACCGCGAAGAGATGAAGCCGCATATGACGAACCGTGGGCTCCATGGCGGTGCCTTCAAGAAGGAAACGACACCGGAGCGCCGCCACCGCCCGACCCGAGAGTCAGAGTTTCTCCTAGAGCAACACGACGGGCAATGATGGCCGCGACGACGCCTTCAGGAAGGGAGCGAGCTTCGCCGCCGCCGGTCCGTCCGAAGATAGGACAGGTTTTCACCCCGGCCCATACTCACCGCCACCGAACGTCACACCCCGGCGACCATGCCGCCCACACGACCATGGTCACTGGGCAGCACCAAGGCACGGGCTTTGCCCATGAGCACCGCGACACCACCTCCAGGGCCGCCACCCCGGAATCCAAGACCTCGACGCCACCTCACCAGTTACCCACCGCCACGCCACCTATAGAGATGGGTGGAAAGGCCCCGCCT